>NW_022475097.1:0-39363 GCF_009193445.1 Aspergillus pseudotamarii | reverse complement strand
AATGGCCCTTGAGAGTCTGGCGCTCTGTGCCAGTCATTGTATCCCAGAGCTTGATAGTATCGTCGCTCGAGCCTGACGCCAGCGTATATCCATCGGGCGAGAAGGCCACTGATTGGACCGAATCCGAATGGCCCTTGAGGGTCTGGCGCTCGGTGCCAGTCGTTGTATCCCAGAGCTTGATAGTATCGTCGCCTGAGCCTGATGCTAGCGTACGCCCATCGGGCGAGAAGGCCACTGATTTGACCCAACTCGAATGGCCCTTGAGGGTCTGGCGCTCTGTGCCAGTCATTGTATCCCAGAGCTTGATAGTATGGTCGCGCGAGCCTGACACCAGCGTACACCCATCGGGCGAGAAGGCCACTGATAAGACTGAACCTAAATGGCTCTCGAGTGTCTGTAAGCTTGGGCTCCAAGAATCCTCTAAAATCGGTAGACTCTGTATTTGTCTTATTATTTCGCTAAAAAAAGTCTTTCTTACAATACTTTGGGTAGGTGTAAACACCAGTCCAGAGCCGTAGAGTTGAAGTGGAGCAATACCAGCTATATAAGTATTTTGAAGAGCAAACCTTTTTGCATCATAGAGAAAGTCTGAAATCTCAGTACCAATGCTTTTCTATAATATGTATCAGTCACTGCTTAACTGTAGGGTTCCAAAAAACTTACCCATGTATTTGATTTCAGTATATCTATCATTTCTATTGTATTAGATATACTTCCGATCAAAGCCAGTGCTTCTAACCAATGAAGGAAATGCTTCCTTAGAAAGGAGAGAATTTCAGACTCGGAGATACCACCTTCACTCTGTTCAAGATGATACACCCAGTAGCGGGAGGAGTATTGCAATTCAGCCGTCAGGTGCTGCTTGATAACCTGAGAGTCGATATCCTTGTGTTCTGTTCCGTAACTTGCTAGGCCACAGATATTGTGTTTAAGTCGGGTTTCCATAACACGCAGACAATGTGATGCTATCTTTCTATGTGTCTCTTGCTTATCCACGTAGAATGTGCTCTTTGTGTTGATAAGAAAGTCTCGAAATGATAGATGTAGAATCCGGACCGGCGCGTTAATATTTTCTGGCACGCTGAGAACTGAGTGGAATCCGTCCAAGCGATTGTTAACATCAACACTAGGTAAGTTAATCAGTTGGGAGAGGGTATTGACTGAAAGCGGAGTCGCAAGAAGAATAATAACCCCAACTATATCCTGAAACTCTTGCTTCAGCTGCTTGATCTCTCTCTCATTTGCATTTAAAAGAAGTTGATTTAAAACAGGCAAGTATGTTCTGTCCATCTGGGAGCCTGAGGTTGCTGCTGGGTCTTCAAGAATAGTCTGAAGACGCTTTTCTGGGCGCCATTTTGGGTCATCAACAAAACGGCAAACAGTGGCTGCGGAAATGAACAACGGAACCGCCCTCTTCACTAAAGTTTTAAGAACATCATCACCTGGCCATTCACCAGAGATTTTTCGCCTTCTTTTTATCCCTAAAAGTTCGTGTTTAAGAAAGACATAGATATCCTTTTCAACCACAGTGTTAGAAAGCTCGTGGAGGACTAGACATCGATGATTGTTACTTTCCTCAAAAATGGGACGGATTGGCAGTTCAGGCCGGCTTGTTAGGAATATTCGGATATGCCTAGTTGTACATCCCTGCAGCTGAGGCAAAAGCTGAAGTATAGCCCGTATGTCATCCTTATGTTCGCATTCATCCAATGCGTCGATCACAATCACGATGGTCGTGGGCTTATTTTGGTCCAGGCTGAGAAGTGGCCCAAGGAGCAGTTTATTAAACTGCTCTTTTATCGATTTACCTGATATATATGGGTCTGTGTCAATGGCTAATTCAACGTGGCGAATTAATGCAGGAACTTGAAGCAGAAGCTGTGCGCAAATTGTGGTGAAGAACCTTTTGGCAGAATCACGGCCCCCCTCTCCACGTTTAAAGAAGAAGCTAGCCCCGAGTTGGCCCTTCTCCTTAAATAATTGGGCTATAGTTCGAGAAATGGTTGACTTCCCAGTTCCTGCCATACCGTTCAACCAGAATATACATTCTTGGTTTGGAGTTTTTGCCCACTCAAGGATCTGGTGAAGCAAGTCAACCCTCGTTTCAGGATGGCATCTCACCTCATGCTCAGCATCCAACGCATCAAAACTCGAGCCTTCTACATATGGCAGTTTGTCAAAGACCTTTTTGTGCTTGCTGTCAATACTGAGGACCTGGACTGTAGCACTTGTGTTTTCGACAGCACAATGCACTTCTCTTATAGATCTCTCGACTTAAGAACCAATTAATAGATTATCCTATTAAAAAAGGTAATAGAGTAAATAGAATATATAGTTGAGCTTGACATACTCTGTTTGATTGGATCCATATTCACGACTCCCTGTCCCGAAATAATGTGAAGAATTTCTTTTGCATAGGATGCCGCTGTCGCCGCAGAGTACGGCTGCCAGACCTTGTTCTTATGGGAATCAGCATAATCACATATGCCTCGGATGACAAGGCAAGGAAATGAGTCCATGAGTCCTAATCAGAAGTAAGATACTGAGATTCTTCTTCCAGATGGATTGTAGTACTGACCAGCAGCCTCCATTTCAAAGCAGATAATACTTTTCTCCCGTGCCCATCTATCTCTTAGGACGGCATCTTTCATCACTTGATCCGCTGATCCGATGGTCCCGTAATGTAATTGTGGAGAGTTATCAGACCGACTATCTCTCTTTACAAGGTTATTGTTCTGGCTGCGACAAGCCTTACAAGTTTTCTTTCCCGCTTCGTGAACAAAATCTGACTTAAAGAGAAAGTCCTTCTGAGATCCTGGATACTGAAACCTTTTTCCGAGTGCTGGATAGCTCGATATCATATCCGCCAATGTTTTAGAGATATTATTTTGTCCTTTCAGCTCATACTGTGCTTTGAGCTGAGCAACAGCGCCCAAAACAATGTTTGGGGGTTTGTTCAGTTTGCCGCCAATCTGTATAAACTCACTTTCCTGCAATGACTTCCCAAAATCGTACTGCACAACAGCATCCGATGATTTTGAGTGGAGGCTTATCACCACATCGCCCAATCGGATATCTCTTATATCTTCCATATCGTCTTCAGAGTCCTCTGAATCCTCCTTTGCTTCAACACCTATAGAGTTGCCATTCCCTTCTGCACCATAGTATGGTGCCCCACCGCCAATTCCAACCATTAAGCCAAATCTGACAGCTGGAAAGCTACGGATCATATCTTTGGCCACATTAGCCGCAGATACCTTGCCTGTTGTTGCTGCTGGCAGGCAAGCAATCACCACATTGTGGTCACCGATCCGACCAAGGGCATATGTATTCGCATCGTGCAGATCAGTTGCTGGAAGAACAGGGTGTCTTTCATCCAACATGGCTATAGCGGCCACTAACTCGGTCTCAGGTAAGGCACATATCCAGCCTACGGTGTAATCGCTATAGGCGAACTTTTGAGGATCGGTCATGGTCTACTTTCCAACGGGTGTGCGAATGTGTTGTCGGTGAATTTTGGAAATAAAGAATATACAAGCAGTATCATTCCTGAGTGTTACTGTACATTTGAGGAGTATTGCTCGGACGTGGTGAGTTGTCAGTGCGGGGTAATTAGGATCAGCAACAGTCACCAATTATATCCATTGCTGCGTAGCCAATGTGACAGCCACAAAATATTGCATATTTTCTGTTATCTGGGATGTAGTTCGTTGACAAGATTTCAAATATCCTGGATAAGGTTGAGCGTTAATTGAACCAGATTAGGGGCCATTCTGAACTACACTATGTAGTGCTTGATGGCCAAGGTCGTTACCAATAAGTTTATTATCCAGACATAGAATATCCAACGGATGACACGTACTTGTTGTCCTCCGGTAAAATATACCGGTTATGATACCTCTTTGTATTTTACAATACATACACGGGAAAATTATGCTCCGAAGTAATATCCCAAGTGGGATTAGTGCTGTTTCACTTTAGGGTTGCGGAAACAATCAAAGAGTATAAGTGGTGACACCAGTTTCCGGACAGCCTGTACCATCCGGCTTATTTTCCAGGGTGAATCCGGCCTCGCCCATTAGTATATATATCTTATGCCAGATGAATACATGGTAAGGGGAATACGGCAAATGAGTACCTTCTATTCAGAGTTTTGGGATGTCAGGTGTTTATATGTTGGCAGGGGATGGCGCATGATCCGTACGACGGACTAATACGACAGCCTATCTCAGGAGGATTATCCCCCAGCTGCATACACTGTTACTAGGCCCAGCTCAAATCTAGATTGCCTAGCTCTAGCAAACCGCCTAAATTTATCAAATAGGCCTGGATTGATCATAGAGATACCATAAAGCGGAAAGTAACTTCATGGTGCAGTTCTCGTCGAATCACAACCCTGATACGTAGACCAATAAGATCCCAGATCCTTTCACGCAGCCCTGCGTAATGCTTGCTACGCTTCGCTCCGTGGCGCAACACAGAGCTTATGAGGATGGGAATCTTAACCTCTGAGAGATGAGGTAACTCTAAAAGTCAGCATTGGTAGTTATCGTCATACTTTAGTATATATAGTTACCCATACAGAAGGGCCTGTGAGGCTATTAACAGCTAGTCAATCATATGGCACCTGTTCCAACACCTACCCCCAGTGAGTATACAATGAGTATATGGAAACAGTCTCAATCATTGGATATACTCTACCAGCTACTCAAGAGTACAGACGCGTCCGAAATGTCCTTCCATCAGTTGTACATTCAGGTTGATTTTCAAACCCTAATCCTCTCCCGTATTCGGTTAGCACAAAACCCTATTCCTAGAGATATCCAATGATACGCCGCAAATACAACTATAGATATATTTAAGCTTCCGGGATTACCGTACCTAATCACCTGACGCCCGGCCCCACCTGACGCCCCATTTTTTGATATACACCGACTTTTCGATACTTTTCAAATCATCATAACTCTGTCAATATGGCTTCAATTGAGGCAGCGATAGCTGTGATCGAAAGCCTCAGGCCAGGAGAAAAGATAAATTACACAAAAACTGCCAAAGAGTATGGTATAAGCAGGTCTACACTATCTCGACGTCATCGTGGTGTCCAACATACTCGAGCAGAGCAATATAATAATCAACGAATCCTCAACAACGAGCAGGCCAAAACACTCATAAAATGGATCAATGATCTAACTGATAAAGGCCTTCCCCCTACGCTTGAGATGCTACGAAACTTCGCTAAGGAAATTACTGGAAAAAAGCCAGGAAAACAGTGGCCAACTCGATTTTTGAAGACATATAATGATCAGCTTACTGCCCGCTATATAACTGGGATTGACTCCCAACGCAAGCGAGCTGATTCAGCATATAAATACTCGCTTTAATTTGAGCTAATAGCTAAAAAGCTTGAGAAATATGACATACAGCCTGAAGATATGTACAATATGGATGAGAAAGGCTTTCTTATCGGAGTATTATCAAAAGGCAAAAGAATCTTTTCTCGTTCTAAATTTGAGCAGGGGGGGTTCAAGCAACGCCTTCAGGATGGGAATAGAGAATGGATTACTACAATTGCTTGTATCTCTGCAGATGGAAGCTTTCTTTCCCCGGGTCTTATATATCAAGCTGTCTCGGGTAATATCCAGGATTCCTGGCTTCAGGATTTCAATCCTGAGCATCACACATGCTTTTTTGCATCATCCCCTAGTGGCTGGACGAATGATGATATTGGATATGCCTGGCTTACCAATATCTTTGATCGAGAAACAAAGGAAAAGGCTCGAAGGCGTTGGAGGCTTCTAATCCTTGATGGCCACGGATCTCATATAACAATGAAGTTTATTAACTTCTGCGATAAGAATAAGATCCTTTTGGCTATCTATCCACCTCATTCTACGCATACACTGCAACCGCTGGATGTCAGTATCTTTGGTCCTTTGTCTACAGCGTACAGCGCTGAATTGGAGCAATTTTTACATGATTGTCAAGGAATAAGTCATGTCACAAAACGAGACTTCTTTCAGCTCTTTTGGCCAGCGTGGAATACTGCTTTATCAAAGAAAAATATTGAAAGTGCATGGGATTCTGTTGGTTTATATCCTTGGAATCCTGAAAGGATATTGATACGTTTTACTAAAAAGAATAGTACTAGACCATCATCTAGTGATTCGTCTAATTCTGTCCTAAGTGCAGAAGATTGGAGACGTATTGAAAGGCTTCTTCAGCAGACAGTTTCTGATATCTATGATAAAAAGGCTCAAAAGCTCAGTTCTACCATGTATTCTCTTTCTACCGAGAATATTCTGCTTAAGCTGCGTTGTTCAGGTCTTGAAAAGGCTTTAAAGAATGAGCAGAAGAAACGTCAGCGTGGGAAACCACTTCCATTTGATTTACGTGCTTTGGAAGATGGTAATGCAATCTTTTACTCACCTAATAAGATTCAAGAAGCTCGGGATCTTCAGGCTCAGAAAGATGAAGCTATACAACTTGATAAAGCTGCCAAGCAAGATAGAAAGCTTCGTCGGGAACAGGAAAAGAAAGAAAAGCAGCTTCTAATAGAAGAACGCAAGAGAATCCGAGCTTTAAATAAGGAGATACGTGAGCAGACAAACGTTCAAAAGCAACGCCAAAAGGAAGAAGAAAAGCTTATCAAAAAAGCTAATCTACAGCTTCAAAATGATATGAATCAGGCTGCTAAAGGCAAGGCTAAGGCCTCTATACCGTCAACTCCAAAAATTAGGAAGGATATTAGTGATCAAAATGAGGTTGTTGTTGCAGAGGCTTCATATAGTGTAAATCGTCGGGGTAGGCAGATCCGTCTACCTGCGCGCTTTCGGGATCATTAAAATAGTGATATATTTTCTATATAGTTCAAATACTAAACCACCAAGAAATCACACGATAGTAAGCAATATATGTGGTTGTAGAGCTTCATCTTTAACTCCGGTTTTCATAGGAAATCGGGCGTCATGTGGAGGCGGGCGTCAGGTGATCAGGTACGGTAGGGTTTGAAAATCAACCTGAATGTAGAACTGATGGAAGGACATTTCGGACGCGTCTGTATAAAGGGTAGATTAGCTAGTGGAACCAAATAATTCTCGCGTTACTGTAGCTATTTAATGTATGACCATATTTGTACTATCTAATCAGAATCACAAGAATAAAGAAGGAACAGAAGTAAGTACTACTTAGTCGTCAAGAATAGCAGGGCACACTAAGTCATATGGCCCCGAACGCAAGAGTGCATCCAAATATCACCACAGCAATGCACATGGCCCCCACACTATACTGCCCCGCTGGTCCCTCATCCCCAGGGGTAATCAGGGGCAAGCCGCTGTGGACAACCTTCTGAATCGCTGACTGAAGCCCGAGTATGAAGATTGTTGAGACAATAAAACACGCAAGACACCCTGCACTCGGCACCGCCATCGCTGCGCAATTCACCCATTTGTAGCTGGACCATAGTCCTGTCGCGAAAAGCATTGTTGCTAACATATTAACGAGCATTAGACAAAGGCCCACTAGTACTGCAGGTCGTGCACTTCCGAGAACCCTATCGGCGGCCTGATCTCCAAAAGTTTGCAGACGTTCGAAAGTGTCCCCAAGAACGGATTCCACTGGCGCTGGCAACGTAGTAGATATATTTGCGGGAAGTGAGTGACATTCAGTTCGGTTTGAATTAAACTCGATGCACAGTTGTTCGGTGCCAATAGAGATCGCCTGAGGAACACTATCGAGTCCTAGATGTAATCCGGGTATACGAGCAGCTGCTGTGGCGAGGGTTTCAACCCCGTCTGTTACCATTGTGGCCACTTCAACAGGTCTTGTTAAAACCGTGGTTGGTGTGCTTTCAATAACAGTCTTCATATTGTCGGTTAGGTCTTGTGCACTAGGTGGCAGAGAATCCGGCAGCCCGCGATGCTTGATGGTATGTGGCTGTGGAAGGTGGTTTGTCCAGTTAATCTAGGAAGAAAGATCAGCATAAGCACAGAGATAATGGCACTGATGAGTAGCTAGTATGTACGACGAACATGAATGGTTGCAATGCCTCTTTTCTTGACTATTGGACTACATAGGAAAATAATAGCCAAAATCACTGCCACCAGCGATGCTACGAAAAGACCGATAGAAATTAGCACCACCATTCGCTTTTTCCAGACATCTTTCCTCTGGGAGGTGACTGGAGACAAGGCATCTTCCATCCCAGAGTTACCACCGCGTGATATAAATGTAGTGCGTTTTTCTGGCCGACTATATGCCCCTGCGATTCGAACCTTAGTCACTGTTTCTGTAATATTTGCCAGGGTAGGCTTAGAAATCTCGGAATGCATTTCCAAACAGAAAAAAGTATTAATAAATAGTAGAAAGAGATCTACTTGTATAACAATAAACGAAGCACCAAATTCTATGGCCGAATAGGGACGAGTTAGCCCTGCTTTATATTTACTGTCAAAGAGACCCCTCAAGAATGCATATAATGAAAACGCGCCTTCATATTGCTAACATAGGGCTGATAAAAAACATCGAAAGATGCTCTTATGTAAATCATTCTAGATCTCGGAGAATATTAATTGTGTGTTCTTTCTACTTAAGTGTTATAAATAATCCTCATCGTAAGTACAGTAATGTTGGTTTACCATATATAAACTATATACAACTGCCGAAATATAAGAAGCAGAAAGAAATGCAAAGGGAAGATTTCAATTAAATTAGTAATTCCGCGCTTTAAGTGACTGTTAGCTTATATGTTATCTGGTAGTAAAAGTTGTTATTGGGTATCTTATTTTAGTAATACGGGTGTCGTTAGGTTTCTACATGATAAATTCCCTGGCAGAATCCCAGCGTTATGAACAATATGCCTACTGTTCATTGCGTATTCCGCCCTTTAACTCTCTCCACTTAGCGCAACTATCCACTATCTTAGTGTATCACCAGTGGTACGCTAAGCTACTTGTAGACTAGTTCCCGGACAGGTATCTACGGGTAATCTCGGAAAACGGAGACTTTGGACACTATCTCCCACATGATTCGGTATCGATTCACAAATCCCTTGCAATGTGGGACAAATTATTATCAAAATATATATTGCCCTGCCTCCCGTTACTAATTGTTGACATATGCACTTATGTCTGTTAAGAACATCTACTGTACTATGTACCGAAAGAGGGAGAGAATTCCAGGCCTTCGCAATATCTCCCGGCGTCGGGAAACTATTTTCCGAAAATGCAGCGAGCTCAGCCGATTCGGTGTTGATGTGTGGGTAGTAATCTGCACTGGAGCTCGGAGCAATGTTTTTCGATCTTCGGAATCTGAATTATTCGGCTCTTTAGACCGCCAAATAGTACGCTGTCACTTCCTTACGTCTATCGATATGATTGATTGCACAGACACTGACTATCTCTTATCTAGATGCGTGCATCTTATCGCCCGACCTGGAAAGGACTGCGCGATTATGATAGAAGACTACGTGAACGCCGTCCCCTAAAGTTGGTTGAGCGGCTCGAGGCGGCAAGTAATGATGTTTCTGCGATCGCTGGTTACCACAAATAGACCTCCCACAGAGCCATTATACTCCATTGGTTTAAAGATACAGGCAGAGCTTTCCTGGCCTGGGTTTCTTCGAGCCTGACAGGGAGAACATATGCAAAAGGATTTAATTGATACTGTAGCAATCTGCTATGGAATTTTACTGGTGTACTCTTACTTTTTAACAAGGTATAGTATCCACACAAGCCTAATGATCAGACAAATAGTGCTTGAATACTTTTGAAAGCTCAGGGAAGAACGGCTGTGTATCCTAATGTAGCTATCTGCCGCGCATACGAAAGAATACACATATTTGTTGAACAGTGCTTGGAGTGGAAATAATTAACAGTGATGACGCAGCCCGAGAGTCTTCCTTAATTATAATAGACATGTAGGGTCGAGTCCTTATATTTATGTTCATGTATAGCATTCTTACTACAGAGATGTGCAAAACCAGCTTCACTGATTTGCACTCTTTCATTAACTGAGGGCCCCATTGCCAAGACACTAGCCGGGAAATTGAGTGCGGGTTATTGGGCTCTGCATGCAACATGTGAGCATCAACGTTTGGCGAGCAGCTCCACCAATTAAGTTCTGAAGCTACAATTTTGACTGAATTATGAGTATGATTATTCATATGTAGGAGTATAGAATAACTCGACTATGATTAAATCGATAGTCAAAGAAATTTAGAATTCTATGAATTTCCGAAATGCGCTTTAATCAGCGAAATAGACTGGTGGCGACTGGACCCTATGGATTCGCCACTGTATTGAAATCTAGAGGAAGCATACAGCATGTTTTAGAAGATAGTGAAGTCTAAATAAATCCTGTTCCTCTCCCAGGACCCCCTTCTGGAAAGAGATCAGGAAATAGTGAAAGGAAGAAACCGGAAATTAATTAAAGTCTATTATATCCGAAATCCTATAAAGGAAATCCGACCTGACGCATGCCCCAAGGCAAGCATATTTGATTTTATCGCCGAACAAGACGGCCGAGACTCAGGAGGAAGCCATAATACTTGTTTCCCGTTCAAAGCTATCCAATAACCACGCTGTATAGATACCTCTGGATTCATATTGAGTGAATTGAAGATAGGATTGCCACATCTAGATTGAATCTTGAATGATCCTAGGTTAGTGGTGAGATATGAACCATCTTTAGAAAATTCAAGTTCAGTAACAGTTCCATCAATACTCAAGGTTTCTTGTAGGGCACCCGTCATTGGGTCCCAGAGCCGCACTGTGTTATCATCGGAGCCGGACGCCAGCAGCCGGCCATCAGGTGAGAAGACTACCGTATTAATCCAGCCTGAATGACCCTTGAGAGTCTGCTGTAGGGCACCTGTTGCCGGGTCCCAGAGCCGGATTGTCTCATCATTGGAACCGGACGCCAGCAGCCGCATATCAGGTGAAAAGGCCACTGACTGAACTGAGCCTGAATGGCCCTCAAGAGTTTGAAATTCTGCAGTCCAATTCTCCTTAACTTCTGGCAACTGGCATATCCAACTAGGAAGGTCTTGCTTGAACTCATTACGGATTATTGCGGGTGCAAATACTAAGCCTGCGTGATAAACCTGGAGTGGTCCTTCGTCGGCTATCCGACGATTCTTCTGAACAAAGTGCTTTGCAGCATGTAGAAAGTCAGCCAATACAGAATCATCATCACCCTGTGCCTATTAGTATTAAATCACAAATAGCTGCCCTGCTATATACTTACAGGTATAACTGTATGGAGAAGATCAAGCATACCCACCATCTCCGATATAAGACCCAGCAGGCTCATTGCTTCCATCCAGTGCAGAAAATGCTTCTGGAGGAATAGCTGCACATCTTCTATTTCATACGAAGCCTGACTTTGCTTAAGATGGTGTATCCAATAGCGACAGGAATATTGCAACTCCGGTGGTAGATTCTGGTGAATAATTCGAAAATTGATTTCTGTCCTACGCGTTCCAGGGCTTGAAAGGTTGCAGATATCTTTATGTAGAAGACTCCGCATAGTTCTGAGACATGATTTAGCAATGTCTTTGTGCTTGCTTGGCTCGTCCACACGAAACTTCGTTCTAAACTGGATCAAAAAGTCCCGGAACGACAGATGTAGAATCCTAACAGGCTGATCTCGGTCTTCGGGGATGCTTAAGACCGATCGGAATGAATCCAATCGATTCCTGATCTGGTCTGCTCCTATTCCAAGAAATAGTGATAGTGTATTTATAGAAAGCGGAACTGCAAGAAGGATGATGACACCTACAATATCCTGGAACTCTTGTAGAAGCTGCTGCTGTTCTGACTCATCACTCTCTTGGTCATTGAGTAGTTGCATCAGAATTGGCAGATATATCTTATCCATTCTCGACACATACTTCGCTTGGTCCTTTAGAAGCTCTGTAAGACGCAATTTGGGTTCCCATTTTGAATTTTCAATGTAACGGCATACAGTGGCAGCTGAAATAAACAGTGGAACAGATATCTTGACCAGTTCTTGGATGACGTCATTGCTAGGCCAGTTTTCGGAGATTCTTCTATCATGTTTGATTTTTGCAAATCGGTCTTGTAGGAATAAATATATATCGCATCTGGTTACTTCTTCAGGTATCTCATGAAGAGCTAGGTCCTGATATTCATGGTTCCCAATCTCTGAAAATCCAAGGCTGATTAGGAGTTCAGGCCTGGTGGTCAAGAAGATCCGAAGGCGAACTGATTTTGCCTTCCGCAGAAGAGGTAGCAATCGAATAATGTTTCGGACATCTTGATCATTTTCACATTCATCCAAAGCGTCAACCACCAGCACAGCGATTTGAGGTTGTCGGCCGAGTTAGTCAAGTCTGAGCAGCGGTTGAAGGAGCAGTTTCTCAAACTGCTCCCTGAGTGATTTTGATGTAATGTCAGGGTCATGATTGAGTGTCTTTTGTACACCAAACCTCAGCTCAGAGTTCCAGAGCATCAATTGCCTTGTTAACGTCGGGAAAAACTTCTTTGCGTTTCCTCGGTCCCCGTCACCCCTCTTAAAGAAGAAGCTGGCACCTAGATTGTTTGTGTCCCTGAGCGACCTTGCCACAGTCCGAGATATTGTGGATTTTCCCGTCCCAGCCATTCCCTTTAACCAGAAAATGCTCTTTGGGGATGGTGAAATAGACCATTTCATTATCTTCTGGAGGAGCTCCGTCCTAGTGCCTTGGAGACATTGGACTTCGTCTCGATCGGAGAATGACTCAAACCCTGCCTCTACTGACCCTTCCAACTTCACAAGATCAATATGTTGATTGATACGATCTGTATTCCGGGAGACACCAGCCATCATAGAACTATACAGATCATGAGTAAATTGTACAGAGCTGGAGTATTCTGAATGATGAACTTACGTCTGATCCACCTGTAACGATAAGAGGAATGAAGATTTATATCTCTCCATGTTCTTCACAATGCCCTTAGTCTCTGTGCGTTTCAGGGGCCACTTTAAGGCTCGCAATCCCACTTTCCTCATCAGACGTTTCCCCCTTCCTGGATCAAGTCTTACTTCCAAGGCTTGGAGGTCGGAGAGGCAATGCGCAATATCGCTAACTAGTCGCGAGGATGTGGGCAGCGCCCTTCCGCTATCACTTTGAAGGAAGCTCTTCAGGTCTTGCAGTGTCCCTTCGAGACTTACAATCGCCTTTTGCATGGTTAGAATATCGTTTCGCGCATTGTTCACCTCCTGAATGTAGCCCCCGCAAAGCTTTACGAGGCTTCCCGTCAGTTGAATAACGGCGATGACGCTCGCCGTTGAGGATACACCATCCATTTGGACGGACACAGCATCAAATCATATTCCCACACAGATATGTACGATGGCGACCCGGGTGTAAGACCTCCGGTCTGAAATATAGGCTGGGCATTTTCTGACGAGCTGAAGCGGGGTAATTTAGGCCTCAGGCGCGAGGCTGTAATTCAAATTCCATGCACATAAACTAAACTGACTAATCGTGCAGTTTCATAACCAGCACACCACTATGACTGGTTGAGCATGCACTACCTAGTTCTACTGTCGGCCCGAACCGACCCAGACCCATCTCAGTTGCCTGTGTCCCTAGCCAACCTCACCAACTTGATTAAGAGCATGACATGTCGATTATGGCAGCCACGGCTTGTACCATCCCAGCTTGTTATGACCCGTGATATGATCAGCAGCAAGTCGCTGTCTACTTCTCAGGTGGCAGAAGCGGCTGGCTGCAGCAAGCATTCGATCATAACGATCAGTGCGAATCTCCGAATGTTTGGCGATGTCTGAGCACCCTTGATCCTTGGCGGCCGTCCTCCTAGGATTACGCCCATCATGCTTGAAACGCTCTGCGACTATTTGCTAGAGAAACCGGATCTATACCTGGACAAGATGGCAGAGTTCCTGTACGATGAATTCAATGTGCTCCTAACGACGTACACCGTCAGTCGCGCCCTTCGAACACAAGGTTGGACAAAGAAAGTGGCTCGAAAGGTAGCACAAGAAAGAAACGCGGATCTGTGGGATCACTATCTGTACCAAATGTTAGATTTCCGCTCGTATCACCTAGCCTATGTAGATAAATCAGGCTGGTCTCTACACAGAGTGTCACCTGTCCATGTTTCCTCTTTCCAGTGGGGTCGGCGATGCCAGATTCTTCCCGCATATTGCTAGGATGGTATTTTGATGTCGCGAGTCTTCCAAGGATGGAATGATGCGAATATATTCGAGGATTTTGTTAAACAGCTTCTTCAGTATTACAGCTGATGGCCAGAGCCAGTCTGTTCTTATTATAGTCAACGCATTGTTTTACTATACTGGGCGGATACAAGTGCTGTGCTCAAATACTGGTGTCAAACTGTTGTATCTACCACCGTACTTGCCTGATCTTAATCCAATTGAAGAGTTCTTTGCAGAGCCCAAAGCGTTTGTGAGACGAAATTAGCAAAAATCCAGATATCAAAATTTTGAAGACTTCCTTGAACGGAGTCTGGATGTCATGGGACCTAGAAAAGAAAGTGCGCAAAGCCATATTCGACATGCAAACATTGAAGTCAAAGAGCAATAAATATAGACGTATCGTATCTCGCAGAGTATGCACTACAAGCTTATGACTCCTTTCTTACCAGGTTTAGCTTTGACAAGAGTGCCCATTATAGTGGTTCCTGATAAGCCGGGAAGCCGGTACTCGACCACAGGAATTAGGGGTGAAATATCAGACATTGTCAGCTTCTAGAGTAGGCTGCAGAACATGGGCTGAACGGTTTGCCTCCATTCCAAGGGGCAATCGACGGTCATGTTAAACAGAGACCTCATGACGTAATATGTAAAGGTCCATTTCAACGTACCCATTTTTTAGGCTAGAGTCTTGGCGGTGGGGCCCTGGATTAAGAGAAGAGTGCAAATTGGTGAAGCTGTTTTTGCACTTGGCTGTATGAAGCTAGGCCAGGTTAGGCCCAGTTACCACCACGGTAGATCTTAAATGAGAAGGCACTGCTGCAGGGTGGATAGGACATAATCGATCCTGAGCAATAATCGCATACCGGTGATTCGCATGATTTTGAGAATACTGGGCAAATAGGCGATCCACACGCGCCAGTGGCAGATAGAAAACAGTAGCAGGAATACCAATCTCATATAGAATACCCTTATCACCAGATAGTGATTTTAAAGGTGCCGTGTAGTCCTGTGGCTTGTGAATTGTTTTTTCACCAAGTAGTCCTGGCGCTGCTGGTGGCTGCTCATATTCTAATGACATATCCAAGGAACAGGCGCTTGAAAGAGACTTTGCTCTTAAATCTGGGGAATAATACGGATTTAGATTTCCATATTTTGTCATCTCAACCAGTGCGGTGAATGGCTCCGGTGACTGCCTTCTGCTAGATAGCGCTGTAGTGGTCTCGTAGACGGAAGCGCTGTACGTTGTGCTTAGCGGTGGGCGAATAAGGGAAAACGTGGCCCAGCATCTTTGCGATTCCTCTTGCGATCGATAGAGCCTTCTCTCTGCACCTCGGTGGTCGAGCAATGGCATTGCCCCGATTAAGATAGGGAAATGCTGTACTGTATACAACCAAAGACGCCGATATGCCTGTAGAAATCCTGATTGACCAGTATGCCGAGACCGTCGCCGTGGGCGAAACTGATGCCAGAGAGATTTCCGGATCGTGTCTCTCGGGCCATCCGGAATCAGCCTGCGTAAGGCCAGAGCACAGGGCAAGAAGTACTTTGTATCTTCCATAAAAGTGTACATCGACGGCATTATCCTCGAGATGGATAAGACTCGACGCCCAATTGCTTTACGTGTTGCTTGGTCTGTCACCCGTGGCATCAAGGAGCCAGATCTGAGCAACTGAGAGATGTACACATGGTCATTAGTGGACCACACCGGTGACCGTCCTTGCAGCATTTCCACCGACTCGGGATCTAAATCTCCCATGTTTCCAGCCCCCATGATCAATGTCTATGTATCTAGTATATGTCGAAGGTAGTGAGCAAGCTCCTAGTGTTACCTAGGATCAATGACTGTAGTAGTCGGTTAAGAGTAATCAAGACATACATCAGGAGACTTCATCCGGAGCAGCCTATTGATTTTGCCCGCCGTAAAGCCGGGCTGCAGGCTCTGATGCTGGAGCACTTGAGCTAGTATGTCAAGCATTGGTCGGTCTTGCTTCCGGGTGTAGATACGCTCAATAACGCCTCTCTCGCTTGAACCTAGACGGGAGAGGCACCTCCGTGTTGCCGGTGGTATTAGCTCGGACTCTGGTTGGAGAAAGCTATTATCTTCAGACAAGACCACTTCTTCGGGGTATTCCTTTCGCATATTGTAGGTATGTATTCAAGCCAAATATCAATCTAAGATTCGATGTCTCTATTGCCGCAAGTCACAGTATTTATTGAGATCATGATTCAAAAAGGTCCTCCACTCATTGGGTTGAGAGAATTCTTATATTATACATGGTGTGAGAATAGATTTATAATCCATGGTTCCAGATGTAGAAAAAAAAGATAGGACACAGGCAACGCATAACAAATCGTCTAAGCCACTGACAAGATTTGCTTTTTGCTATGCCATGAAACACAACTCCATTACCGAAAATAAGTTGATATCAGAAAGAAGTATTATCAATTTCACTTTGCACTACAGTATATTAGCTAAATAAGTAGTATTACCAACATTCTCGTCACACTAGAGGATATTTTGTCTATTCATCTTCCATTTAGCACAATATGCTACCCATATGCCTTTTCTTCTGAAATATCTTAATAGATAAGGGATAGATAAAGTCAAAAGTAGAGAGCTATGAACCCGAACTATGCTAACACTTCTAACACTCTGTAAGCTTTCTCATCAATTAAACCAAATAATGAAGAATGGAGAGCGGTACATATTATGTGACAGTCGAAGCTATTGGTCATTCTCTTCTTTGAGGGCCTTGATAGGAGGCTGTCGGACAGCTCGGCTCAAGAAGGACAAGCTCATCCGTGCCATGCATATCGGAGCACCGTCCATTATCACCATCAACTCTATTAGGTAGGCTCCGTGGAGGGTCTCTTGCGGTATAGAAAGGGAGCCCCCCTTGTTCTGCTTGTCGGTTCATCCAGTGCTCACGAATCTGATCCAGAGCTACTTTGAAATCATCTAAGATAACTGTGTCACACATGCACTTGAAGACAAACGACAGCTTGTATAACGATTCGGGTTAGGCACAGTTTGTTTAATTGTTGGGCACCAGTATACCTCTTACCTTCCAAAATGGCTCAATCCCAGCTGGTAGGGCAGTGGAGATTACACCGAATACGGCGCAAATATCTATTATTATGAACCCAACAGAAAGACACATCAGAATTAACATAATACCGAACCGTGGGCTGACTTGTATGAGAGTCGGTAAGCTCAATGCATAGCACTTATTGATCGCATGACATAGTGCATAGCTAGCGTATAACCACCACGGTTCTCTGAAAGTTATTAGAAATCCGGACGTTATATATGGTGGGAAGTACAGACCGGAAGAATGGCTCCAGAAACCTTGTTTTGAGGAAGAGAAGCTTTCCCTGATTGAAGAAGGAAAAATTTGCGTAGGTCTCCAGTAGCCAATACGGTTGGGCCAAGAGCAAACTGCCCAGAAAGACTCGCGACCCCCAGGGAGGTAAAAATGGTTTGATCTTGATCCATGCGATTATATTATGCAGGGTATAAGATATATTTAGGCCGATGGCAGTAATGGATAAATACCAGCCATATACTGGTTTATGAAAGAAGATGAAGGCACCATGGCCAGCGGCTAGCAGAAGCTATGGAAAGGGTATAAGGCTCATGTACAAATGGTTCAAGATACTGACCGAGATAAATCGACTTACCTCAAGTACAATGAGCTTGTGTAACATTTTGGACCTCTTCATGTTGGATGCAGTTAATACTAGCATCACAACTAGCGCACCTACCAATAGCCCTTGTCCCCAGGCTTCCAGAACCAGACCATCTAAGTCTTTTGGTCTGTCAGCTGCAGTATCAAAAGATACGGGGTTCATTTTCGAAAGAAAGGGTGACATATGATGGGAAATAAAGAAAGAGGAGAGCTCATCAGATGTAGCTAACTTGTAGAATAGAGATGTATACTCCTATACAGGTTCATCTGTTGTATATATCCATTTAGAATCATGCCACGAAAACCTCCCTGTGAACATTCCTCTGTAGAAGAAGACTTGCAGCATTCATGTTAGTAGGTTATTCTGAAAGAATGTTTGAGAGACTTCTACTGGCTACGTACAGTCCCAAATAGTCAAGCTATGGTTGGAATCCACCACCAGGTTACTCATGCCTCATGCTATCTCCCTAGTGAGTATGGTTTGGTTGGCCCTGCTAAATAATTCTGCTATTACCGTATGTCTAGAAAGCTATTTACCCATCGTATTACAGATTGAGATATCTAGTTTGTTGCCTCCCTTACTGGGTCTAACTGAACATAGCAGGAGAATGTTTAACTCAATTCGCAAGGAGAGTAACAAAAAAGGCGGTATAGGATTTCCATCTTGAAGCAACGACTATATTGGATATCTGTTTTCTTTCACAAGGACGGCGACATGAGTCTTGTCTTTGCACATTTATATTTGCAAAGGCCATTCTTGGTCGACTTCCTCTGAGCGTAGGCAGAGCAACAATTCATCTTTCATATCCAATTCTTTTTCAGTAGAACGCTATATGCTATGATAATCTATAGCATATGGATTCCTCGCTCGTTATCGCTTTTATACTAATAAACGATGACCGCAATCCTGTAAAAGACGATGGACTTGAAAGTAGCTGTGCTGAAACTACCAGCGAAGAAATAATATACAGCATGTTCAATGACGAGGCATGAAGAGCATCGATAGTATCAATAAAGTTGTCACTCTACATACCTTTGGCTTCCCTGTCTGTACAACTCAATGTATTGTGGCTGCTTTGCTAATTAGTTAATACTAGTATAAATTATTCCACTGGTGCCAGAGGTTTGAATGTGAATTATTGTTGTTCTCGATGCATCAGCTGTAATGAATCGATAACTGGTAAACTATTATACCTGCACAGCCTTACGGCTTTCGGGGTGTGGGAAGGAACTATTGGACACGTATAGTCTTGTGATGCCCGGGGTTACGCAGTTTCACATTCTTGTTGCAGAACCCTTCTTAAATTAAAGCTCGATGAGATGGCTGATACACCCCGATACTGAATTGAAGGTATGATTAAACCCCTTGTAATGTATATGTTACTCAGCCAATAAGCAAAATAGGAATCTCTAGATGAAAAGAATGACGGGGTTTGCCTCTCACTGAACCGCATCAGATGTAAATATATTGCAGATGAGGTGATATACAGCGAAGAGCATGTAGTATCCACCACAGGGCTGCAACATTATCGCCTTATTGTTTAACTCTCTGTTCTTGAACAATCAGGATTGTTTCGACCGTCAAATAACATGCTCTTTCCCTTGCCATTACAGGCTAATTAGACAAACCCCATGTCCGCCTTCACGATATCAGATGAATCTGCCAAACTCAGATGGTTCTTGACAAATTTAGGCCACGTGTTGGTGAGTACAAGATACTTGATACTATCCTGCGCGTCATCGAAGACTGTCGTGTTGAATGTCTCTGGGACAGCCCCCATGTAGAAACTGGGGGTCTCCTGGCTCAACGCTTCCAATGACACCGGTGATAAGCGTGCCTTGGAGGAGCCGTCGGGCGTCTCGAACGGTGTGGCAGGATTAACATCATGCAGGTTTCCGTACAGAGCCCGGCCGGGACCCTCAAAAACAACTTCGAGTCTTTTAAGGTCTCTGGAAGAGATATTCACAGGAAATTCGGCATAGTAAACGCTAACAAAATCGACGTATATAGATAGGGCTTGGTTAAATTGTTCCCTCGTGTAGCAGTCGGCCCTAGGGACGGTGCCATTTTGAACGGCCTCCTGTAGCGAATTTTTCCATTGGGACACGCTGACCAAGAAGGCAATATTCTCACCAGAGAAGTCATGCAGCGCAGCAAATCTCTGAGGAGTGGGGTTTTGTTCAAGGATATAATCAAGACTTGTGAGGGTCAAAGTATTGTGTCGAGTGTCGTTGCTCATCCTGGCAGTGCTATTCTCTAGATTCAAGTCAGATGTGGCCGTATTCGCTATGGTAAATGTCGGGCTGAGACTATTATATTTTGAGATAGCCATTTCGTGTTGCAGTTTCTTTTGTGCAATTAGGTTGCGCATCCTTTCACAAGAAGCCCCATTACGCCTCACCTCCCAGCAGGGAATAAGTACCGTGAAGATCTCTATTACCAGAATTGAAAGACAGATCCTATATTCAAATCAGGGGAATTAACACAACTGATTTTGGTTGGGAGCGCCTACCACTGTGGCGGCCGCCAGTACTGGTTGACTGACTTCATTGCGGGCACATAAAGAGCGATGAGCCACATGGGAGTGGCGTGAAGACTATAGATATTAGGGACAGAGCTTCATTCTCAGCCTAGCACTTACTTCGCGATAGCGCAACCAAGTGTCTGGACTCGCCAGCCTTGCGTATCGTGGATCCGCCGAGATTTCCAGAGGATTATTGGGGCAAAAATCCAAGACCAGAAGACCTGCCAGAATATGCCAGGCCACCTGCGTATCCGTTAGATGTATGCGGTCTTTGGACGAATGATAGACATTAAATCCTTTTACTTCTTACCATTCCCACCCTCGACCCATCTCTGACTTCTGTTCCATTTCGGTACCATGGACTTCGGTACCAGGAATACCCTAGGAGCTGTGCCACTTACGAGATAACACCCACATTAGGACCGTAAGAGTGAGCTGGCTGGTCAGTTAGATGAAATGTGTCGGTAAAACTTATGAGTGTAAGCGGCTATCGCACCTGGCACAGGAGAGAGATACAAATAATAATGAATAATTTCGGGGCATTCCCAAGCACGCTTGGTTTGGGCCTTGAGCCAGGGGAAGAGCGGATGCAGCGGCTGTTGTAGTGGACATATTTTTTCTGAAGCGCAGCAACATAGAGAAACTGGCTGTTGGATGCATGGAATAGGGCAATCCCGCATGGCAAATAGGTACCCATGATCCAATACTCGATATCTCCAGGCATCAATGCGCCAATCATGCATCCAAACTGAACAGATACCCAGTAAATATGAAGAACAGCAATGGCAGACAGTGATAGAGGTAGACCTCGAACTCGGAGTACAGGCATGTTTCGGTGGGCGATTAGATAGGCAATACCAAAGGCGATGATAGCGGTCCAGCTACATCCCTAGCAAACCCACCATATACTCACCGGGGTATATGACAGCTGTGGCTCAGAGTCAGAATTAACTCCGAGTTCTGATCCCATACTGTGTGAAGTTTCTCGTCTTCCTATTCTGAACAGACATAAGCAATTGACCTAAGGCGTGGTCTAGGAAACAGTGACAAGCTCGCCTGGGGCTCGTCAGCAACCTAAAAGTTGTCTGCTGTGCAAGGAGTATCAGAAGCAAATTGGGAAATG
This sequence comes from Aspergillus pseudotamarii, assembly GCF_009193445.1. Classification (NCBI taxonomy): domain Eukaryota; kingdom Fungi; phylum Ascomycota; class Eurotiomycetes; order Eurotiales; family Aspergillaceae; genus Aspergillus; species Aspergillus pseudotamarii. The sequence goes on along the minus strand of NW_022475097.1, from coordinate 17,845 downwards.
ATCCAGGTCTGCTAAAGGCATGGTACTTATTATACAGTGCTGAGCAAGTGTCATTTGCCTAAGTGAGCCAGTGTGGTTCTGCTTGTAAGGGGTTTTGGCCTTCGGTTGTACTTTAATGAATAATATCCATTGATAACCATTAATATTGAGATAATCCAGTTATTCCTGTGTTTTTATTACGTGTGACATTGTGCAAACTGTTTTCAAAAAAGTCAGAGTTATGAATCCATTGGGCCTTCTCTCCTTATTCGACCAAGTACTATAGCACTTTTTGACTGTGTTAATCAATGTGAGAAATATCACTCTTTACATTATTAGGACTATTTGTAACTATAGTCTAATGACTATACACCAAGAGTAATGAAATGTGTAATGATATTTGGTAAAGCAGGGAGTCGGAAGTGCAACCGACTTGTGGCTTTAGAATATCTGATTTATCACGGGTAATACACTATACCCAAGATAGCCTAGCGTGTCACGTGTAACTAACCCCCAACTAGAAGAGGGTATGAAGAAGTCATGCCAATTGCTAGGCGACAGTCAAGTTTAGCAGGCCTCCGTGGTCGGATTCATTATACAGGAAACTTACTATCATTCAACACGGAATCATAGCATTGGAGTATTTGCTTAGTGAGGCATTCTTTCCACACTCTTATCATAGCCCCCCACATACTACTCTATATAATCAACATTTACTAGTAACACAGTAGCTCTCACAGATACCTCTATTAATGGGTAAAAATATCAAAACTGCAATCTTGGCAAAATATCAAGATCCTATAGGTTTTGAACTAACGCTATTTGATAAGTATTGTCAGACAATATAGGACGGAGTAAATTGCAGCAGGAGATCCACGTTCCACTAGTCAACAATTCCATTTGTTATATATAAGGCGCGTGGTTTCCCTGGCAAGGCAACTATTTCCATATAGTCATGAAAATTTAATTGGAGCAAACAGCGCCAGCCATATTGAATAACATGGAGGAAACATCGCTTCCCATACAGCCATTGACACCTGTAAGAATTCCGAAGGCGTCAGACCGCGCAGAGTCCCTCTCCTCAATGACGCCGAGTGGATCCTTGCCGACCCAACCGACACAAATAAATGGCAAACCCAAGCGGAGGGGCTCATTGACTAATAATAATGAGTACCAAGCGCCTTTGCAAAAGAAAGCAAAGTTGGAAGAGGAAACCGCCTCATCCGCTCCTGTTCCTGCCGCGGGACCTTTACCGAGTGTTCTCAGTCTGAGTGCACAAACTCCAGGTCCTCGGTTGCTGCCAAGCCCCATTCCACGCTATAGACAGCGACAGCGGGTTGGTTCATTCATACAACAGCCCCCCCCACAGCGATATCCCCCAATACTTCTTGCACCATTTCCATTCACTCACCACCCTCATGAACATAACGAAGAAGTCTACAATGAGCTTGCTCATTGGTACCAGCAGTAAGTCAATGAGTCCTCAATGAGACATTTCCGAGTTGTTAATCAGATTCCACAGGTTCCGACCGCAGATGTGGTCACTAGTAGCTTCGGTGATGGGAATACGCTGGGAGCAAGCGGAAGAGATTGGATGGCACATGGGCTGGAACGAGATTATGCGGCGCTCCAGCAGACCATCAACAGCTCATTAAAGTATTACTGAGAAGCATACATTGGGGGTATAATATGTCGGATTATAGGACTCTCTTCATATTATTCTAGGAGAATCATTACTTGCATTTTTGCTTATCGAAAGATAAATTCTTCAGTCATGGTATAAGGAACACAGCTCTTCAGACATGCTTTAAACTGTGGTCTAGATTAACTTTGCATAGCTTGTGGATATGTATCATATACGAAGTTGTATCAACGCCGATTGTGCAATCCCTGGTGTGATAGTTGAGCATAATCTCGCTAGGTAATTTGTCCTAGGCTTTAACTCCTATTGGGCCCTTTTAAAGTGTTACTATGTGTGTTACTAATTCCGATGATATACTGCAAAGGCGGCTAATCGCGTCCTAGTGGCCCATAAATTGCAGCGGCGCTGCCTTTCTATAAGGAAACAGTCAATAACTTTGTGAGTCAATATCTGCTGCCATGGGTTTATCCGTGCGAAATATCAGGTCTACAAGAATCCTGTTACGCAGGGTGATGACAATCTGGCCGAACTGGCAACGCGCCGGGACGTGGTCTCCTCGATTGAAGGATCTTGCCAGACACCCATTAATCGGATAAATTTCTACTCCGGTCTAAAGAGCATAGGAATGGTCGAGGGCCCAGCCTTCTGGTGTGTCAAGGAAGGATTCTATGACGACCAATACCGCGTCAGAGCGACAATCGGGCTCTTCCGCTGGCCCGAAGATGGCTTTCCACAGCCTCACGTTATCCATCCAACGTCCTTGGACAGTATCTTTCACCTAGCACTCATCGGATATTGCCATAGTGGCAAAAGGACTGTTCCCACCATGATTCCTTCATCTCTGCGCCGACTGTATGTCAGCAGGACGGGATTGAGCTATCCAGATAGTGACGAGGTCCAGGAGTATACCTGGCCAGAAATATTAGACCGTCGTGGAGCGTGCTTCAGTGGGTTCGCTTTGAATCAGAGTAATGGTGCTTTGTCGGTGCAGTTTAGTGATCTGAGATTGACTACCATCGCCAGCTCTAGAGATGATTCTGTTGCTGATACACTGGGCGGGCTGCAACTGGCATATCAAATACAGTATCAGCCCGAGCCCGATTTCCTGGACCCCAAAGGTGTGCTTCTGAATGACAAACATACATCTAGGTAGGACTCGTTAACAGTAGAACGCTATATGGATATGCTCGCCCACAGAAATGGCGATCTTCGCATCTTGGAGCTGAATGTTGGGGATCGAAGCTCAACAAAAGCCTTGCTGCATACCCTGTCCGTGTACAATGAGGCCGGTGGAATAGTCTATCCCAGGTATTCCTCGTTCACCATGACAGTGGTTCGCAAGAAATGAAAGAACGAGAACGCACTAATACGAATGGTGGGCCTGTCAGACTCACCAATTTCTCCACCGAAGGCGTGACGCTTCAAACGGGCTGGCGTCCCTCGCCTGAGCCCCAACCCATTGACCTCACGAAGCTTGAGACCGACAGCCATCCCGATTGGATCTCCTACCACTGCGCCTTCTACCCGGATGGGTTCCGACGGGGACATTCCTACGCCAAGGCCTTCATCCCGAGAATCCCGCGCCATGAAGCCACCTTCGTCGAACAGTGGATTGAACCAGACTGAGACTGCCACCCGCAGGGCTCTCTGGTACGGACCGGGACAGGAACAGATACCGACGCGCGGTGGACCAACGAGATAATTCAATTCATAATGGAAATGCCGCTTCCGGTCCAAGAGAACCTGTTCCCGCCTATCGAAGACAAACCGTCGACGGGAAGCATAGCAGCCACGCTGGAGTTTGCCGAGCGGCAGCAGAAGGCGCGTGAGGAAGGTCGAGAAGATTGGAGAGCGCTGGAGGATGACAGCTCCACGAGACTCAAGGCGAGAATGGTCAATGTCTCGTTGACCTTGTCGACGGAGATCAAACAACGACTGCCGTCCGAGGGCGTTCGCTGGCTGTACCTGCGGAATAAATACAAGCACATTCTACAGGGACAGATGGATATGGAGGTTTTGCTGTTTAACGAGAAGATGGATTTGATTGCGATCAGTCATCAGACAGCAGTTCTTATTCCGCCGGTTTCTAAGATTCAGAAGCTGTGAGCCTGCGGTCGGGGTGTATCAGTGGCAGCGACCAGTTGAACGCTGTATCACGTAAACGGGACCGAAGCCGTCGATATTAGATGGATTTACCATGCGTCAGCATTCCTCTTGGATTATGATATTCTCTATCTTCTCGGTGGCTATCTATATTTAACCCCCGTATCCTGGATCCTTACACAAACTGCCCTCTGAACTCTCTCTCCCTTTCCCTCGTAGGTGCATTCTTCAGCTGCCCCTTCAGGATCTGCTGCGACCTCCACTCATTCCACTCATCCACCGACCTGGTCTCATTCGCCTCCCCAGACTGCAACGGCGGGACAATGCCCCCCACAAAACGCGCCAAGGACGCATTCTGTCTCGGCCGCAGTAAATACGCCACACTTCTCCGCGGGACCATCGCCTGGTCCCCGGGGGCCGTGACAACCCGATGCAGGGAGCTGCGCAGCAGGCCCCCAGTCCACAGCTCGAGGGTATCGGCGACATTGACGACAGCGCAGCCAGGCTCCGGACGAATAAACTGCCAGTTCTCGTGCACATTGGCCGCACCTGGGGGAAGGACTTGCAGCCCGCCCGCGACGTTGAAGAGGAGCGTCATAATACCCATGTCGGTATGGCCACCAAAGGAGATTTGACAGTAGTCGGGTTGCTGGGCGCTCGGAGGGGTCCAGATAAGACGGACAAGGGTCCCAGAGCGTTCCGTGGGAGGACACATGGCGGAGACCGTGCCGGGGGCAATGCCGAGGCCCGTCTCAAGACTGGCGAGCACACGATCCAACACAGCATGGCTGCAGGAGATGAAGTCGCGGGTTTGAGCTGTCTTGCGAGTGATGGTCTCCGGGTGAGGGAGCTGGGGCTCGGCGCAAGCGTTTTGGAGCATGTCATCCTGGGCGACAGAGTAGACGTAGATGTGGTCGAACTGTCCGGGCGCTGTCTTGGTGGTCCCGATCGACTTATACCTGATGTGCTCGTTAGTCAGGTAATGAAAGAGGGCAGTCGGGGAGCACCACATACCGTGTAAAATCGGGAGGTGTGTGGTGATATCTGTTCAGCATGTCGTGGTCCATCTCCGATAGGTCGCCCGTCAGAGAAAACATGTCTTCTGCATATTGCAGCATTGCCGTTCCTCGGTCGGAATCGTGCATATCCAGGAGAAAGAAACCCCACTTTTGACATGCAGAAAGGAGCTTCTGGGCTTCTGCTGGACAATTGTGTTCCAGCGCCGAGAGAGAGACTTTGGTCAGGGCCACCACGGTCAAACCCGAGGGGAAAGAGGGGCATTGCTCAAAAAGCTTGGACGTTGGCATTGCTGCGCAAGGACTGATGGTGCTTAAACCCCTTGTCCGTGGTGGACAAGATCTACAGTAGGCGGGATAAAGGGATTATATATATAGGAAAAGAACAATACTACACCCACCAATCTATAGAGACATGAGACCCAAGGTGCAATGTGACCTTTACAAGAAGTAGACCCATTTTACTTCCGGTTTTCCTTTCACATTGGCGCCAAGTCGAAATGGTTGGTTCGTTCGTCTAGGAAAAGCCCTGAAGTAAGGTATAACTTTGAAGTGGGGTGGCATCCGTAGCGTGCTACTGGCAGTCAACGTGGTGGTGGGTCACAGTGATATATAGCAGAATGAAAGTATGTCTGTTGGGCTATGTAAAGAAGATGCCCAGCAATATTTAGATGAGCTGTCGCTTTAAGCTAGCAACGTCGACCTGGTCGTGGCTTGCATTAATAGCCCATGCAATGTCACAGTCTCCGGTAATATTCACCAGATCGCCGCTTTGAAGGCGAGATTGGACCACAAAGAAATATTTGCTCAGCAGCTGCCCGTCAACGTTGCATATCATTCTCCCCATATACTGCGCGTGGCAGATCAATATCGGGAGGTCATAAGAGGTCTCGAGTCTGGGACTCCGCTCTCATCCAAGTCAGGAACTGTGATATTCTCGTCGGTAACAGGGAAGTAATTGCTCCCAAGCGAGCTCCTCAATCCGGAGTACTGGGTGCATAATTTGGTGTCGCGGGTTCGCTTCAGGGATGCAGTGGCCGCGCTGGTGGACACAGCCTCTAAACAATCTTATAGAATACTCAACCGGAGTTGCTGCAGCCATTTCTTATTTAATATGTTTCTGGAGATAAGTCCTCACCGAAGTTTACACCGTCCAGTTATGGACACAGTCCGGGAACTGAGAGCCGTTCCCATCAAATACACTTCGCTAATGGTTAGGGGAATTGACGCAACTCTCTCCACCATGTGTCTGCTTGGAGATTTGGTATATTATAGATATCCAGTATGCCTAGACAGAGTAAATCACCTCGAGCAGAATCTGAACCAGCAGCACTATATAGTCCTGACCGATCTACTCAGCTATGTCTTCGATCATTCGCATAAGTACTGGAATGAGTCCCGGCTGAGTGCAAGGTCGCGGCTAGGCGCGGTCGGTAAGCTGGACCTTCTGGGTAAGCCGGTGGTGGACTGGAATCCACTTGAGCCTCGGTGGAAGAACCGTCTTCGCGGGTCCGAAATGCCGTGGATTGAAGATCATCTTGTAAACGGTGTGATGATCTATCCCGGTGCAGGCATGCTTGTCATGGCCATCGAGGCTGCAAATCAGATCACAAAAAAGGCAGCCGGCGTGATAGGGTTCGAAATCTCAGAAGTCCACTTTAAAAAGCCGCTACACATCTCCAAGGAGCCGGAAGGCGTTGAGACGCAGTTGAGTATGCATTTAGCCCAGGATTCTGTCATGCCTCTCAACCAACCATCTGAGTTTCGGCTGTTTTCCTACAGCAACAATGACTGGCAAGAGTGATACCTTGACCGCGAAATAGTCCGTGATATTAGACAATGACCGGTATTAGGATCTAGAAGCTCCAACGCTAGAGAGGTCGTTGTTGGAAAATCTTACACTAAGAATTCCGGTTACTCGTCACTCTCTTCGGCTCCCCGAACAGATGAAAGCATATCGAGTTCCCAGCGGCTCGCGCTGGTGGTCGACAACCCAAGGCATTGACGCCGTTTAAGTTACATTGTTCTAAAAATATACTACATCTTGCCTTAGACCATGCACACATTGCCAATATCAAAATAGGAGTGGGCAGGTCGGGTTGTGGCCTAAATAGTCTTTGTCTATGGTCCTTAATGGTAGTTGCGCTGATTGCATATTACATCCAAATCTATAATCTCCAAGGCTTACGACCTTGTCTCTCTTATATCCAGGTATTCTTCTGAATATCATGGGTGGCCATATTAGTCCTGTATTTACAAGACCTTGGAGTTGGCCCTGATCCCTACATTAGCTAAACTCAATTTATACCATTTGCATGCTCCTTATAGAAAACCAATTTGGAATATCTACTATGGCAAAGTTCTCTACTCATCCGACTGGCCCACGTAAATTAATAAACAACTGGTTATATCGTATTAGCATTCCGCCGCCCGTCACATGCCAGGCAGTCTAAAGCCGTTATGTTGACATGCTGCTCGAGACAGAAAGAATCCCATTACTACACAGCTTAATTGCTTCAGTGTCTACCTGGCTGTTGCTGGCAGGTTATTTAGTCTTTCCAGGGACATTTGTAACCTTGCGTGATTCGCATTTGGTGGAACAAATGGCTAGCAAGAGCCAAACCGGGACCTTGATGGCCCATGCGATTAGTAATCCTCCTCTTCTCGCATTAGCCACAATCTCCTGTACGTTGGGCACAGGAGGTTGTGCGTGGCTATGGTGGAGGTGGCGGTCCAATTATATTTGGCCACCGCAGCGAATATTTCTGTACGGAAACCCTACTCCACATTGATGTATGTTCTTTAAGCTTATATATTGTCACTGAAGACCAGCTCTCTTGCATTCTACTATGGGCTTTGTCAATACTGTTCTCAATGTCTATACGGCTCGGCATGGAACATGGTCTATAATGGCAATGGTATCAACAGCAGTGTCGGGTTCTTTTACAGTCACCACAGCGACTATATATTTAATCATTCAGTGTTTTATTCTTTAGAAAATCAAGCGCGAACATCAATCTGTTGTTGAAGGTATGTCCGTCGGTTTGCCACGACCTGGAAGCTCTGATAAAACAGGTAATTGTGATTCGCGCCGAATTGAAGAACAGCAAGAACATTGAATAAAAACGTTTAGTATTGTGAACCCGTTAGGCGATGGCCTCGGAGATACTACATATGGCATTCAGTTAAGGAATATCTACACTTGTATTGTATGACATTGGCATGATCAAGTTTGTTTAATCTTGAGTATTTTCATCCTTAACTCAAAAACAAGGGTAGAATATATTCTACGCTGATATATACTACGTTACATAAGTACCACAGAGACTACTACAAATAATAACTGATTATATCTGAATATGAAGGCGTTACACAGAAAGAACAAGATAATGAGGATAGAAGAAAGTTTTCTGGCACCGTCAAGAGTTGTTCGTTAGTAACCTTAAATGAGTCAACCGTAGTATTACTACGGTAGAGATTTACCTGCAACATTGGTATATAATAGAATACTGATAGCAAATAGCGCAATATAGCCATCTTGCTGCCTCATACTGTTTCCTATTGAATAGCTGTTTGGCTTGGCGAGTACCACTATATAGAGTATATTCATGTCGTGTTTCATTCTCATACTCTCTGGCAACCTTATCTATAAATAATGTAGAATTAGATTTGTTATTTCACTGTTCCCTTTCTTATAACCCTATATGCTTAAGTAGTTACTTGAAAAGTAGCTACTATCTATATATATGTTCATAGATCATTGCGGATATCGCACACACCTTCAAATACTAATTTTTCATCTTTAGGTTTGCGATAGTCTGGTGAGAGTAGAAATACATATTTACCCAATACTGAGTATCCCACATGCGGCGACTCAGTCTTTTGTACCCTCGGCTGCGCTGCGTTCTGCATCTTCAACGCTACTCCTGATGGTACATAGCAATCAAAAATGAAGCGACTTATACATAGGCTACCATTAAGAACCCATCATAATAATATAAAAGAGTAACAACATTCTCTAAATCCTCCCCCTGCCATAAAACCGTTTCAGGGAAACCCGGCAGATATTGTAGTCTATATCAACTGCATCATGTTGCCTGTCCTTGTGTCACTACTAACTCTTCTTATCTGGAGTGTATCTCCTGTGCTGAGGCAAGTTGACTCTAGAGCACAATCACTCTTAAGATACGATACTAACCAAAATAGCTGTGCTCTGCCAACTTCCTACGTTGGATCACAGGGGAGTGCAGCTCCCGCTGAGCATAATCCCACATCTACGCTTCATGCTGGAAATAACATAGTGAAACCAACCGACAATGTGTCAGTTACAAAGACAGATGATCAACGTGTGCCGCCCCCGGGGCAAGCACACTCTGTGTCAGAAAAGCCTTCCATCTCGGATATCCCCGCTTCGCCTTCGACTTCGACGCTAAACCTACCCCCGTCTCCATCCATGCCGCCACCTTCACAGACAAATAATGAATGGATGTCCAATGCGACGGCTGACGCTATTTTTGCTGATTCCACAGCCACTATACGCTTATTTATCGTCGATGTTGGGACTGAGTTGCCCAAAAAAGGTGGTATCGATATGGAACAATCGCTCTTTCACCCACAGTTCATCAATGCAGCACCCGGTGACATGGTCCTATTTCGGTTCTATGGGGCGTATGCACTTTACAGCTCTGACTTCCCAGACCCCTGCCACGCACCGCGACTAAGCCTGAATGCTGTTCCAACAAGAGATAAGATCCCATCCCACCAGGTTTCGGTCCAGTCCACAAAGCCACTTTGGTTCTCGGCCAGCTTAATCGACAAGCCACACTTGTGTAATAACGAGACTGTTTTTACCGTCAATCCCGGTAATCAGAAGGAAGATTTCTTGGTCCATGCGTGATAAAGTAACCTACCTACTTGTTAAACGTGATGGGGCGAGAAATCAGTTATATTTTCCTTCGAGGGTATACTGAAGGTTGGCCATTATTGATAGGACTGTGCTACAAAAACACAGCCACTCTCGAAATCGGTTTGACTCACATAACCACATTGAAGACGGGAAGCGGGCCAACAAGAATATTCGTTATATATTTCTTGGTCAAGCCATATTCGAGAATGACCGTAACCCTTAGGTAGATAGATATAGTTCCTCAAGAATAATATATTCAACCTGTCTAGTCCTTCCGCTCTTTGGGTGTGGGCTGTGGTTAGACTAATATTTAGCGCGACTAGACGGTACTAGCTCCGATTGCCTCATACTCACAATGAGGCAGTCAGTGAAATTATGCACTTCTATTGATAGATTCAATGTATATGTTGTCTTTCTGCAACCCAGTTTACTTATGGGCGATACAGGGTATTGCTTGCTTACATAGATGTAAACACAAGAGGAGAGCCTGGTAAGATTGTCCATTCATATAAGTGCTATCTAATCGGAAGTCAGAGAATGGGGAGGAGAAAACAGTAACACTGGCACGGTGCGTGTACAAAAGTAAGGACATAAAAAAAATAAAAGTTAGATAATCTGCCTACAGATAGTTAACTAGTTAGTTAACTAGTTAGACTACCTAATTAATCATAAAATCTTTAACTAAATATTATTTTACTGATGATTTTCTTTTAAACCTCAACCATATACCTATGGAACTGCGCTCAGGTAGCTCAGTATCCCTCTATATTATTTACTCTCCATGTGCTTCATGATCCCATTTATTATTCTTGTTCCATTGTCTGCATGTGGATCAACAAGAGTAAAACCAAAATCATTGGAAATCATTGGGAACTTTAACAACTTCTTTTGAGAGTTGAGCGGCAAAGTGAGCCGGCTAGGGTTTTCCGATGCGCCTCTGTAGGAGCATATATTTGACGTTGAAGTGGAAAGACTAGTTATACTCTTGGTATTAGGTAACCTTTGAATCAAAACGCAGTTGAGCCGTCTGATTTGACGTTGGTATTCCAGTACATCAACCATTTTATCTGTATTTCGACTTATTCTGTAGCATAGATTTATGGGTTAAGTTCAACATCACCGCTACACTCAATGTAGACTATGAGATTGCCCAAGGCATTTGCGCCAGGGGAGTCTTGCTTGGTATAGCCTATCGCTCATAGAAACAGAGATACGAGCTATATTATCCCCTACATTATCCCACACACAGAGGATGAAACATCTATATGAGTTACTTCACTACACTACGTTGCCAAAATGGTGTCCCGGTGTTGTATATTTGTTTTAATACTATTGATCTTCTAGTCTATAAATAGATGAAATTATCTTTAGTAGCCGATATTAAGTGATATGATTGGTGTAAAACCATTTACTTAACTATATATGGACTAGCGGGTTCAGGGAGTCAGAAACAGAGTGTACAACGCCCAGACACTTTTTTGCAACTTAGTGTACAGTAAGTGTATAAGCAGAGTATTGCTGCACTATATTAATGCTAGTCAAAGGTAGAAGAGATAGAAATATTGAATATCTATACTTAGGTAGAAGCAGTTAACATCCAAAAGATAAGACGTGCAATGACTCAATGGCCAACTGAGGTGCATGTCATGAGCAGCCCATCAATGCACACGTTTAACAAACTTCCACCACAGGTCCATTGAAAGTGCCCTTCGCATAGGTAATGTAGTACAGAATGCCGAAGAGAATCGTTCCTCCAGTAGGTGCGATAGCCCAGTTCATTGACGACACGTTGACATATACATCTGAAGGCCAAAAGCTGAATATAACAGCAATAATCAGGTAGCATACCGTAAAAGTGTTAGTCGTGATACCCCATTTGTCTGGAATATGAAATGGTCCCCAAGAAAGGGGAGCGCCAGTTGTGTTAACCACGACCGTTGTCTCGCCATAAGGTCGAATTCCGCCTGAAAGGCGGTGGTAAAGTAGCAGCCCAGTGGCTATGAGATATGAAGAGAAAAGAGAGCTGACAGTCAATGACACCACAGCATCGAGAACAGCTTCAGACCACAGGATTATTAAAGATAGCAAGAGGGCAACGAAAACAATAGCCGCGATGGAATAAAAAGGTATTTTTCTGGAGTCCACCTGAAGCTTTATTATCAGTACCAAACAACCAACGTATACATCATAAACAAGCCTACATATACTTACCTTGCTGAGAAGTATCCACCAAGGAGTACCACGGTCTCGAGAGAAGGACCATACCATCCGTGAGGCTGCCGCCAGATTCCCAGATGCCGTAGCAACTCCTGAGATAGGCACTATCGAAGCCATAGCTATGCTACCCGGGATTGACCCTGTCGCATCGAGGAATATCTGAATATACGGATACCCTATAGGAGAGTTGAGGACATGATCAACATCCCGTAGATTGAACAGGGTAACCAAAAGTATGCCGAAGCCCAGCGATCCATTCAGTACAATACTCATCATGATAGACCGCGGTATGGTCACCGTGGCATTTCTGGTTTCCTCGGTCATCTGCAGAAATTCCCATCCAGCATTAGCTCTAAAGTCAACAGAGAGCGGAATGAATCACTAGCTACTCACATGAATAGCAGCATCACACCCTGTGAATGCAAAATTACTGCCCAGCATCCCAACGAAGAGAGATAATCCAAGACTCGGCCAACCGCCCTTGTTATTGAAGCTCCCAAATACCTCATTTGCGGATACATGGTCACCTAGATATGAGAGTGGTATTAGGATGACGAAAAACCCTGCAATATGCAAGATCAGGACAAATCCCTCAAATTTAGGCAAAAGTCTCCCAGTTCCAATATTTATAAACATCGCAAAGGCAACGTAAGCCCAGTAAAGAAGCATTACCTGGTATGGTTGAGGCTTGAACGAAGTGTGTGTTATAGTAACAAACCCCATGATCTGGGAGCTTGCCATATATACACCTGAAGCAAATGCTCCTAGCCAACCCAATATTACCAACCACGCTAATGATTTAATAAGTCTTTTTGCAGAGCATATATATAGATGTACAGGCAACGAGCACCGTGTCAGCTTACTCACCTGTTATAAAGCTAAGGAATTTATGGCACCATCGTGGCGCTAAAATTGCGACCCAATGATACTGACCACCAGAGGTCGGTGCCCTGCACACCTATTAGGCCTCAGGCAGCCGAGGAAAACGGAAAGGTAGCCTACATAGACACCAGCTCGGATAGTGTAGCAAGGGTGCAAAGGGTGCTGAACCACACAAAGAGGTAAGTATAGACTGCACCTCCGGATCCACCACTATAAATACTGTGTTAGACTGAGTGCTGCAAATCCTTGCTAGATGGAGAGTAACACTTTTGCAACGGTAGAACAAATGTGCTAAAAGTGTCAGTAGACTTCCATAAATATGGTGGCGTATACTTACGAGAGAACACCTTCCCAAGTCGCCAGGACAGTACAACTAAATCCTAATATAGATAGAAATCCGAATCTCCGCTACCATTATTAGTGACTGCTATATCCGCAGAATATGAATTTCATACGCTCTGGGTCTCGTACCTGTAAACTAGGCAACTTGCCAACACGTGCTAGTTCTCCATTGTCCTTCGCGTGGATTGAAGATGCCTCTTGTCCTGGTTCCGGAAGCGTTATGTGATCTTCGCACTCATATTGCTGCTTATCCATAGTAGCCCACGTGTCTATCAGTGGAATGAGTTCTATGATTCTATTGTATATACTGAATAAGTTGAAGGTCTTCGGGTCTAAAGCGGAAGGGGATATCAGGAGCGATCCGGTTAAAATATTCCTGAACAAGCAGCACAGGATGTAAACTGACAAAGGTTGTCTCATACTTGCAAATAGGACGGACTAATGACGCAGGGTACAAGTGATCTACCAAGTTAGAGTTTTGGAGTGTACGTATAGAGATCTTTAACGGAATGTTTCGGATACGGATAAATTACAAGCAAGGAGTATTATCACTATCATCATTCTTGACCCACTGAGACATTAAGAAAAATGACTACTCTGGAGACTGCCTTTGTGGCGCACCAGGCCCACTATCATTACGGAGCAGTTAACCACAAGAACCAGAAACACCTCCTTTGCGTGGCAGGGTGCGAAAAGGTCGTGCTGATCAGTGTGGGCGTGTTCATATATCATTTCCTTGACGGCTCTAGCCAGCTGCATACAAAATATAATAGGACCACCCTTGGCCCAGTGGTGCTGATAGTCCCACTCGTAGTCATTTAAGCGAACTGCTCGACAGGGTCTAACACAAATCTTGTCGAACTCTACCTCTGTATTGCCACGGTGGGTCGAACAGTTCCACTCATAATCATAAGGAGCCCTGCCTCAGTGCTGTGTAATTCTCAAGCTTGGGATCTACGTCCCATGCTTTCAGGTGGGGCTCTAATGAGCCTCCTGCTGTTTCCGGCGATCATTGAGTCACTGACTGGTGAAGAAGTCTAGGGATGTCTCCACCCTGTCGATCACCTTTAACCTGATTGGGAAGAATAAAAAAGTCGTCAAAAACATGAAGGTTTCATGCAACGGGTATGTTAATTAATTTCCTACTCAATGTTGGTTGGTTTTCAGAACGCCAGAATGTTAATCTACATCGTACAATAGACCCAGATTCGGATGCCAAGCAATTGTTTATCTCCACATTAGCCCTTCGAAGTCCCTTCGCATAAGATCAGATGGTCTAGTATGAAGGTTAAGCTGGTGAGTGTTTGAAGTCAAAGTACCCTAGTTTGTTTCTTAAACTTTAGATAGACACGGAGTACATCGTGATCAAGTAAGATCTTAGCAATAGTATAATATAGTGAAGAAATTGCACAATAAGTATATTTAAATATCTGGGCGAATGGTATCCCCTTACATTCTTTGATATTCCATTTTTCTTCATTATCACTGGATGACAATGGTATTTCTCACAAGCAGCAGCCAAGCGCCGATCCTCACAATTATAGCATCTATTCTATTAATATTTGAGACCATAGCAGTCTTGTCACGTGTGGGGACAAAGTACTGGATAATACGCCGCGTGAGTATGGATGATTGGATGATTATCGCTGCCCTGGTAAGTTCATATTTATGTAAGCTTCTCGAGGGGATCTAATACGAGTATATTTGGATTTTTAAGGTATTCAACATTGCACACACGACGAGCATAGCAATAGCAGCAGACAATGGCTATGGAGACCAAAGCTTGCTTCCGCCTCAGCTCCTTTTGATCGAAAAGGTGCGGGGCCCATTATTAGTTAGGTATAGGAATAGAGACACTGACTGGAGGTCAAATAGGCTGTCTATATCGCGAAACTAACCATGATTGGAACGTTATACTTCTCAAAGATGAGTACTGCTATGTTTATACTACTTCTACGTGGTTACAACTTAAGAGGTGGATTTCCTTTCCTTGCTACTCTTACAAGCTGGGCTTTTTCATCCCTTCTTGTTACAGCATTCCAATGTAGTATTCCGCACCCCTGGGACCCTGCTTCCGAAAGGTGCATTGACATGGTATGCAAAGTGGCATGATTCTGATCAAGTCGATCAAGAAATTCGAGTTGGGCTGATTCTCCTTTCCAGCGAGCTTGGGAGGTCTCTTTTACCTCAGTGAATATAGTAACAGAAGTAGCTCTCATTCTTTGGCCCGCGTTTATGGTGTGTCGAATTCAAATGCGGCTACAAAAAAAAGCTATTGTTATTGGATGCTTTGCATTACGGGCTCTGTATGTCTCCCTGCATTCTTATCGATACGCTGCCATTCTCACTGATTATTTAGGATAATACTCTCCGCTGTCTTAGAAGCAATCTTTCGAATTAAGACAGTTAAGGGCATCCAGGGCTTTATTCTTCATCCGTTTCCGGTTGGTGTCTGCACTGAGGTACTACTTTTTACTGCTATTGTTGCGCCCTGCGTACCACATCTCAAGCCTGTGATGGAAAGCCTACAGTCAGGAGGCTTTAGACTCTATCAGTGCCCCATGAAGCAAAGTGGGCAATCTGATGAAATTGCACTAATTAATGTGTGACTCATATAACCATATTTCATTCCCTCAGAACCCCTCTCTCTTTGTGTACCTATTCCGGTGGCCATCTACCAGTTTCGAAGTATTCACGATCCCCTTAGCTTTATTAAATAATACTAGTTTTATAATAAGTGTAGGCTTTACTAGTACCTATAGTAGGGTCAAGAAACAGTACAATATTAACATAATAGTGGTTCTTCTTTCAGTGCTTCTTAATATATATGTACCAGGCAATACACAAAATAGGGATAGCGTATCACCAGTAGTACTGCGACACCGGCCCACTACTACTTAGTTTACTGCAACAAAAAATTTAGGTCAATAAGCAGTTTCTATCATCAGTAGCGCTACATCTGTATTGCTTCTGGCCACGTGGATTGATATTTATTCCTCCGTATACTCTAATATCAGAATTAAAAGATCATATTCACTTCCTTACAAATGCCCTTTATTATTGCCTATTTAAGCAGTAATTAGATTATTTAAGCCACTTTAGTAATTATATCTATTACTGACCATGCAGCAGGTATATAAGGCTTACACTAAAACCTATATTTTATCAAATATCAATCTGACCAGAGACACAAAAATAAAATAACCTGGCGCTAAGCATTCAGACAAGCAAAGTTTTAGAATTTAATTTTGATGTACTCCCAAGTTCTAAGAACATGTTATTCGGGCTGCAGGATATTATGAAAACAGTTATAAATAGTTTTATTTTGACAAGTATAGACCTGTATGACCACTAAAGTCCCTTACCATAGAAAATTGGACGAATTGCCATTGAGCTGGTGGAGCGTTGGAAGATCTCCTCTCTTCCCATATGCCAACTGAGTTGTTCCGCTTTTTCCCAATGTATACCCACCATTGACGCTACTGGTGACCACATCTGAAGTCGAAAACTGCCAATAATTATTAGTAGACTATAATTGCCTTCCGGACCATGATTCTTGGACCTACCTCTGGTACCAATAAGCTACCCCATTATAGATTTCTTCATTTTTATTTTTAACAGATTTGAAGAGGGGTAACGGTGTCAGTGGCACTATAGCATTTCGCCGCGATGGGGCTAGCTCTGCAGCCGGGTTCTCTGGCGGTCGGGGTTTATCAGCAGCAATTTGGCTGGGTACAATGTGAGGTTCGTCAGTCAAATTGGCAGTGGGAGAGGTTTCACTAGACATCTGCTTTCGCAGAGGCAATATGCAGCTGTCGCCCGTTGTTGTGCCTTTTTGCTTAGGATCGTTACCCTCTTGTATCGCATTAGGTGAAGATGGTTCACTTAGGGCCATTGAAGAGACAGATCCAATTTCTTCTGTCTCCGCCGGTACTGGCTCGGGTGTAGACGGTTGTGGAGGAAGTGATGTTCTGTACATGGCACTTAGTACAGCTTGGGTGGTTGATTTATTGAGTGAGAAGTGTACTATTTCTATAGTGACATTGGTAAAGATAATGAATAGTAATAGAGAGATCTTGGATGGGCTTTTATAGTTCTACGGTTATCAATACCTAAATTAATTAAACAAAGTCTGTACCAAATCAAGCTTACTTGTGGAGGCTATAGTCCAGGGGCCCATGGTTCTATTATCGTGCAATTAGTATGTATTACAGCAAACTTCGAATAGATGGAGACTCTCGCATAAACCTAAACCTTGTATTAGATATATAATTACTTGATCGAAAGTCTAGTCTACTTGGACTGGTTGTACCTTTATTTAGACATATTTATACTGGTACAAGGGTGCTACACAGAATCTAGTATTAGCGCCAACTCGAAAGTTATTTAAAGAGTTTTCGGCTATGTACTCCGTAACAATATCTGATTTATATGATAAGAAGACTGCCCAGTGGCCAGTTGTGGATATGTATTATTATCGGGAGATACGCTAAACTGTTATAAACTAGTGGGTCAAAAGTCTGATTACACCCAAAAAAATCAGAAAAACGCAACGAATTCAAACTCGATTTTCTCAACCAATTCAAAAGATATCGATCTACAAAGTAGTTCTATAGAATCCCCATATTAATACTTTGTATACCAGCCACGTGCCTGATGTACAGCCTGAAGTCTGCGAGGCATAGATAGAATTAGGCGATCTATGACCTCTTGTGGGATAGCCCACCAGGCCTCCCTAATATGCCTTTTAAATAGGGT
>NW_022475096.1:0-141935 GCF_009193445.1 Aspergillus pseudotamarii | reverse complement strand
AAAAAAAAAAAAAAAAAAGAAAACAAAAACAAAAAGAAGAAGAAGAAGAAGAAGAAAGAAATACAAATAAAATAGAAGCAAAATAGAACCTATAAACAAGAAGGTATCACCAGGTGCATCTTTACACAGGAGGGTAGTAAGTAGTATATACAATACAACAAGTAAATAAATATCAAAGGATGAAATTGAAAAGTTGAAAGAGCTGACGGTCACGCAGTCGCTCATTTGTCGGGCGCGTGCGAGACACGAGATCGAGAGAAAGTCCGACACACGGGGAAATGACGAACTGCCAATTCAAGTCGACATCACCACTTGCACTTCCTTTCTTTTTTCTCTTGGTACATACCCGAATTAAACCTCTTAGGTAATTCTACCGTTTGAAAATAACTTCCAACTTAACAAACAACAACCCCCCCTTCCTTCGACTTTCCCCATTTTGTGGCGGTTTGTCGGCCAACGTCGTCCGTTGCCCTCTTCGTTACTCTGTTCCACGGCTCCTGATTAACCTCCGCGCAGGTCTTCCTTACTCCCTCTTCCTCTACCTTCTGACTGACCCTGCGACAAACGACGACTACTCCGCCTCCCCCCCTCACCTCTCTTTTTAACACTACGTCTTTCTTCCCTGTGAAGCCCTATTACATATCATACATCCTCTGGTCACCGTCCACCCATCTTTGGGGAGCCCATTGGAGCTCCCGTGCTCGCCATGAAGGCTACCCCGTTGCTCATCGCATGGCACAACGATAATGCCCCAATCTATTCGGTTCACTTCGACCCCAATGGCAAAGGTCGCCTGGCGACGGCCGGAAAGTATGATTCTATGCTCTGGTACTTGATTTGAAGACCTCGATACTGATATGGTCGCTCTATCTATAGTGACAACAATGTCCGCGTACGGTCCCCTCATCACCTTATCTTCCCCCCCCCCTCGTGAAAACCACCCCCCCATCTTTCTTGTGATCATTCCCACCGTTTCTGACAGAAACCACCATAGCTATGGAGAGTGGAATCGACAGGCGAAGAACGGAAGGTGTCCTACCTGAGTACACTGGTGAAACATACACAAGCCGTCAATGTCGTCCGGTTCAGTCCAAAAGGTGCGGGTTGCAATCTCTCATGCGGGGAACTTTTTTTCTTCCGTTGGTAGCTAACCTCGAAATATCTAGGCGAGATGCTGGCATCTGCTGGAGATGACGGTAACGTACTCCTCTGGGTACCGTCGGAGCTGCAGACCCAGGCTCCACTGGGAGAGGATCGGTCGGATGATAAAGAAACATGGAGGGTGAAGCATATGTGCCGCTCATCTGGAGCTGAAATTTATGACCTGGCGTGGTCCCCAGACGGCGTCTTCATCATTACAGGGAGCATGGACAATATTGCGCGGATATATAATGCCCAAACAGGTACCTTGCTTTTCATTCCATACTTCGTCTTCATGCTCCTCCTTCCCGTAAATGGGTTGCTGATCCTTGAAACCCTCAGGACAAATGGTCCGCCAGATCGCGGAGCATTCGCATTACGTTCAAGGAGTAGCCTGGGATCCCCTCAACGAATTCGTGGCTACGCAATCATCGGACAGATCTGTACACATCTATAGCCTGAAGACAAAGGATGGCCAGTTCACGCTTACCTCTCATGGCAAGTTTTTGAAGATGGACTTGCCAGCCAAGCGTATCTCAGCCAGCAGTCCCGCCCCCCAGGATAACTCTGTCCGGTCGCAGCCGGTGACTGCTAATGCAGCTGCAATCACTTCTCCGGCGCCGTCGACTCCGGGCACGCCAATGGCTAACCTGCCGATGGACCCCCCACCCGTATCCCATAGTCGCAGATCGTCATTTGGTTCCTCCCCATCGATCCGCCGCTCTGCGTCCCCGGCGCCATCTCTACCATTGCCAGCGGTGAAGCCTCTGGAAGTGCCGTCCCCGGGGCTCCTAGGTGGACTGGGTGTCAAGAATGCTAATATCTATGCCAACGAAACTTTTACGTCCTTTTTTAGGCGATTGACTTTCGCCCCCGATGGCAGCTTGCTGTTTACACCGGCGGGCCAGTACAAGACTTCACATATGTCTGCGACGGATCCCACCAAAACTACAGACGAGATCATCAATACCGTCTACGTTTATACGCGGGCAGGTTTCAACAAACCCCCGATATCCCACCTGCCAGGCCACAAGAAGCCTTCCGTTGCGGTGAAATGCTCGCCCATATTCTATACATTACGACAGGCCCCCCAACCGGCTCGTCATATTACTTTGGATACTTCTTCTGGAGAGGAAGCATTTGCCTCTCTTCCTGATCCTGTAGTTAATTCGACTACTGACCGTCCGTCTATGGAGCCTCCAACATCGGCACATAACGCGGGTGACGCGGCAAAGATCAACCACACCATAAAGGATGAGAGCCCTTCCACCACTCCAGCACCAATGCCTGTTTTCGCCTTACCATACCGAATCGTATATGCAGTGGCCACTCAGGACTCCGTCTTGGTGTATGATACCCAGCAACAGGCTCCGATATGCGTAGTCAGCAATTTACACTTCGCAACCTTTACTGACTTGACATGGTAAGACTATTTCCGTGCACAGACCATATCGTGATTTAACAATTGATTAGGTCGAATGATGGTTTGACGTTGATAATGAGCTCATCGGATGGCTTCTGTTCTACTCTTACGTTTGCACCGGGAGAGTTGGGTCAGCCCTATACTGCTCCCGTGTCAACCGCTCACCAGACTTCAGCTTCTGGCGTACAGCCCACAGGCCATGCACCAAACTCGGCGAAACCAAGCCCGGGAATGGCCCCAGGCAACGCAACTCCAATACCTCCAATGCCTCCGGCAAGCCCTGCGCGGTCTAATTCTGTATCGTCGATTGCTACGCAATCTACTGCTACGCAGCAAGCCACGGGATCTGTTGTCAATAACCCCACACCGACACTCGGATCTGTGCCGTTAGTCACAGCAACGCATTCGTCACAACCACCAACTCTGCCACTTACTACGCCGCCGCAGACACCGATGTCGACCGTCTCTCAGAGCGGGATAAGCACTGTCAACAACAGTGTTTTAGGCAAGCGAACCAGCGAGTCTGAAAAAGGGGAAACCAAGGATCAGGACTCTGTGCCACAGGTACAACAGCCGAAGAAAAGACGAGTAGCACCGACTCTCGTTTCTACCGGCCACGGCCCCTCATCTTCGAAAGATGGTCCTCAGAATACCGACGGTGGCGGCTAATGTTCCTTGTTCCACCGAGCTTCATAAAAACCTTCCCAGACGGATGTATAAAACTCTGTTCTCTTGCCTACTGAGTCGACTGCGGATGACTCGAGTGCTTATGATATTGTTGTTATGAGTAATGTGTCCTTTTTTCCTCCGCCCACAAGACTCCGCATCATGTTTACGTCCTGTGGGATTTACCTACCGTGTTCTGGGATCTTGGTAGAGTTTAATAGTTATGCATCTGCCCACTGTTGGCGCTTCACCCTTTTGTCTTCTGTTATTCCTTCTATTATTGTTATCCAATCGGCACTCCTCGGGATACCTCTTTGCCGTCTTTCAACCCTCTTCCCGTCGAATGAACTTGCAGTATTTGGGCGTGAGGTCGAATTTATTGGTGTTATTATTCTACGGCTGCCTTTTTTGCTTGGGCCTTGGGCTTCATGCTCCGATTGCCCTTTCGTGTGCAAGAAGAATATCGCGTCGGTTGGTGGTGAATGATAGGCTTTTATGATTGTTGTCTGAGCAGACACCTCGATGATTACCTTGTGTATGTTAGGCGATATTTATTGGGAGCAGAATATTGTTCATGACGGCTACTTTGTTTTGATATCCGATATTCCATGTCATATCATATTTACGTTGATGTACAGCTTAATCTAGTAAGATTTGAAAAAAAAAAAAAAAAAAAAAAAGAGAAAAGCATTCTTCTGTCTACTCTAGATACATTACCATTATATCCCTTCCGACTTCGTTTATATTAAGAAACAAAGACTTTGACAAATGATGAAAGACAATGAGAAGGCTTGAAATTACACATGTTCCAGGCGAAACCGAAAGAAAAGGTCATGAGGATATTGTTGGTTGAGTTTGGACTTGAGAATGCTTTCCAAGAAGCGTGGATCTTTCAGTGGGCTGCACTGACACCGTTGGTTATGACCCCTTTCAGCCCATGGCGCCCATCCTCGCTTTGACAATCATGGCAACCGTGCGTTACTGGAGAACACAGGGCATCTACAACGGTTGCCACGCTCATATCACTGGGGAGCACGGCTTTGGCCTCGGTAGCATGGACGCCGACGGTAAGGGTGGTAACGCTTGAGACTGTGCCGGCGGATTGTAAGCGGTTTGCCCAGCGGAATAGTGCTTCATCGCCGCGGGAACCGCCCGCTACAAACAGGAAGTCAGGGACTTGACTGAACTGGCCCATGACGGATTCAGCAGCTTTGGCTTTTGTAATGTCCAAGGGTTCGACGCTCACTGCACCATCAGTAAGAACGATTCGGATGGCTTCGCTGCCACGTGTGCCATTGATCTGATCAGCAAGATCGGAGGCCTGTCGGGCAGCAATTTCAGGATCATGAGCGTGGTTATATAAAAAGCTTAGTATGCAGCGGCGCTCTTCCAACTGGCTTCCCTCGGTCCGTTCTTGGTAGTACTGGATGACTTTGCGAATTCCATTCCTCCAGTCTTTGGCCTTCGCCATGTCCACCAACGCCCGCCACTGAGTTTGTCCAATGTCACGTACAAAGCAGCCATTCTCGGCGATCAGTCCAACCCGACTGGAGACTTCTTTAAGACTAGATTCAAGCTGTTCTGGACTCTTGTTACTAGTCACGTATACTTTGTTTTTCGAGTCAAGGAGCAAGCGGTCCAGGAGAGAGCCCAATTCAAACGAAGACTTTGAGTCATCAGATTGGAGAACTCCATCATCCTCGAGGAAAAAGAGCCGTGAGTTGGACTTTTCGTATGATTCTTCTAAACTGTGTACTGAAAGAGATGAGACTTGACTGAGCTCACGAGATAACTGCGTGCTGTGAGCCTTGTGGAGAGCCGTCTGAAACGACTTGTACCACGCGATAGCAGTACAGGATGCCTTTTTTTCAAGCAGGTATTCCCAATTACGCTGTTTCTGATTTGGTGACATCTCAAGCGCCTTGTGGATTGTATCTGCAACTTCTCTGTAGTCCCATGGGTTGACAAGTAGTTCGTGGCCACTGAATATAGAAGCGCTCCCAGTAAATTCACTAAGGATGAGGGAGCCATGGCGCCGGGAAGCAACTTTTCCATCTTGACAATGGAGGTAATCGTGACTTGTAAGGTTCATGCCCTCCCTCAGGCTTGTCACCATGAAGATGTCAGCCACGCTCATCAGAGCCAAAAACTGCGAGTAGCTGATATCTTGTCTTAAGAGTACGAGAGGTTGATGTGTTAATGTCGAATAATTAGAATTTATCCTCATGGCAATCTTTGAGACCTGCGCCTCCAATTCAGGCAGCTCCGACGCCGAAGCGACTTGAACGAGGACAACCTGAGTCTGTTAGCATACAAGGCCTAGGGTAGATGGAAAGGCTCAGTCCAAGCATACATTATCTCTCCACTTCGGGTATTTTTTCAAAAATAGCTCATAAGCTAATAGCTTCTGCTTGATACCACCAGGTGCATCAAGCCTATCTCGAGCGACGATCAAACGTTTCCCATTATACCTAGAGATTATATTTGCAATCCAATCCTTCACCTCGGCTGTCTGGCGTAGCTCATCGAGTGCTTGAACATCGATCCCGATAGGCAAACGTTTCACGTGGACGAAGCGCTGTGGAAGTTGGACTCCATCGACGGATACCTCCAAACTTAGGAGTCGACTACATGACTGAAGAAAGTGGTAGCAATACTCCTCTGTTTGGAAAGACACGAGATCAGCCCCCAGAAGACCGTTAAGCAGAGCACCACGTGCATTGATACACCTGAAAATCTCGGAAGAGGGGAACGCAGCATGCATGGAGAAGCCGATCTCTGCGCCTGGTAGCTTCTCTCGGAGCAACGCAGGCAGGAGTAGAAGATGATAATCATGAATCCAGATACTATCGCCAGGGCGCCAGCACGACGCGATGGTGTTCGCAAATGCCTCGTTTACTTTCACGTATTGCTTCCAGGAGTAGTCGTCGTACTGGGTGTGCCGGGGGCTTTCCTGCATCTGATAATGGAAAGCTGGCCAAAGGACTGCGCGACAAAAGTGCGAGTAGTGCCCTTCAAACTCCTCATCGCCGACAAAGACTGTGAGGGAGTTGTAGTTATCCTCGAGCGTCTCTCCGATTCTGGCGCGTGTTTCATCTTTCAATGAGTCGGTTGGCATACCTAGAGTGCCTACCCACATCTTGTCCGACAGAATGCCTGCTCTTTCAGCGGCATTGACAGCATTTCGCATACCGCCATTGCCCTGTTCGGCTGATTTGACAACCCAGTCCTGGCCACAAAGTAATGCGCGCGGACTTCCAGGGTCCTCTTCCGAATCTGGTGTCTCTAGGACTCCATCAACGTATAATGGCTCGTCATACCCGTCCCCTGGGTTTGGACGGCTCAGGATCGACGGCTCAGGGGGACCAGTAGCCTTGGAACGAGGTTGGTTGAATTTGCGACTCTGACCCCAGGAAACAACGCGAGGTTCGCTGGGACCCGGGCCGTAGGGGTCATCTGCGGAAGCAATCTCGCCTGCAGCACGCGAGATGTAAGGTTTGAAGATCTTCTCATCTTCCGTCGTAGCGCCGGGGGTAAGCGATAAGCTGTAACCCCTCGAGTGACGTCTCCGTCGCGCTTCAGCTAGCCGTCCTACGATCCGGTCATCTGAATGAGAATAGCTCGTAGATGACTTCCGGCGATGCCTGTATTCTGTGGCGCGGAAGTCAATCGTATAGGGGAGGAACCTATTGATACCGATCAGATACCATTTCCATCAGATGGTTGAGAGAGTGGGAGCGTGTAAGATGACTTACAGCGAGACAAGAAAGACCGTCATTGATTAGACGTTCCGAGAGTTGAGGACCTCTCTACCAGTGTTTGAAGGAAGAATCTAATTGTGTATGTATCCACTATTCAAGAAGAGTATAATAAATAGATTAAGCTTGGTATGTGCTGTCGAATGGTCTGCAGTGAGACTTGGAACATCTGTGTTTTCCGGGCCAAGGGATGTTGAAGGTTGAAGGACCAAGTCTACATTCTATATGTTTTGCAAACCAATGGAAAAGCAATCCTGAAAATTCCGGCGGGAAGTTAGACAGCCGAGAAGCATAATGAATGACCCAAGGAATGACAACCGTTGGGATTGGACCATGGAAATCGCGAGGTTGTGAGAGAGCAGGTGAAAGAGAAAAAAGAACATTCTGGGCTTTTCGAGGGGACGAAACCAAGAGCACGAAGAGCAGGTGATGGATGCCTCAAAGGAGGGGTATCTTCTCTGCCTTGGGCGTGACTCGGGCGCGGGGCTCATGAGATGGAATCATGGAATTGAGGCTATTGGTTTCACAACGTGACCAACCGCATCAGAAGAGAACAGAACCTGCCTGGAAACGTGGGAATAGTTCGTTCAAGCTGTCCTGGACTGTTGTTCACTGTCCAATCGTACCCATGACGTCTTGATTCCCGGGTTGATCCGCGGGTCGGTTTTACCCACTACGCTAAGATAGCGTTAGGCGATGATTCTCGACAGTTCGACAAGTCTAGACCCACCCGCGTTTTCTATCAATCAGGGAAAATATCCTGCAAGAACCGAAGCACATGGAACCTGACGAAAGAAGTCAGTCGGTCGTAAGGAGTTGGTTATCCCACCTGAGAATTGCGGCAGAATTGGGCAGGAAAAGGGCCAACATGGGAGATAACAGGAATTCGAAGGGGGATAAAGGAAGAAGAGAAGAAAGTGGATACTTGCTGGATCACGGCATCCCGTGAAGAAAGGACCTTAAGCCTGTTTTGGGTTGCAGAAGACAAAAGACTCAAACAAGACAATTCGAACCAAACCTGGCATCACGAGTCATTCCTTTTCCGAGTGTTGATATCTATCGATCAGGTCATCACTTGTTCCCCACCCCGGTGGTATCCACGCTCCCAGATACCTCATCTCATAATATAATACTATCTTCGTAACCCTATCTACAAAACTCTAATTGATTCTTCTCTCAAATCCTCTGTTCTGTTTCCACGTCAGACACCCCTCGCGAGTTCTGTCTCTCTCTCTCTCTCTCTCTCTCTCTCTCATGGCTTCCACCGACTCATCGCTAGGCGACTCACGCCTGCTGATCGTTTCCAATCGCCTTCCCATCACTATTAGACGATCTGGGAATGGCAAGTATGAATTTTCGATGTCTTCCGGTGGACTAGTGACCGGATTGAGTGGTTTGTCTAAGACAACAACCTTCCAATGGTACGGATGGCCAGGATTGGAAGTACCGGAGGATGAAGTCCCTTCTGTGAAACAGAGACTCAAAGACGAATTCGGTGCAACTCCGGTGTTCATGGATGACAAACTAGCGGATCGCCACTACAATGGCTTCTCCAGTAAGTGCTTTTCCTCAAATTCCGGCGCCAGTGTCAGGCTTACAGCCACCTCCACCTTGGATGGTGCCCTAGCAGCGGGACCGTGCTAATATGACTCACTAGACTCGATCCTTTGGCCTCTGTTGCACTATCATCCTGGTGAGATTGTGTTTGATGAGGGTGCCTGGGATGCCTACCGTGAGGCAAATCTTCTATTCGCCAAGACCATCGCTAAGGAAGCCCAAGAGGGTGACCTGGTCTGGGTGCATGATTATCATCTCATGCTTCTTCCCGAATTGCTTCAGGAGCAACTTAGTCTCCTGGGAAAGAAGAATATTCGGATTGGATTTTTCCTTCACACACCATTCCCCAGTAGTGAAATCTACAGAATCCTGCCCGTTAGAGCCGAACTTCTGCGAGGTTTGCTGCATTGTCACTTAATCGGCTTCCATACCTATGACTACGCGCGTCACTTCTTAAGCAGCTGTGCTCACATACTGTATGTATAACAAGAACCTTCTCTATTTGAGTATGCACCAGCTGACAGGTCACACTAGCGGATTGGTGACGACCCCTAGCAGCGTAAAATACGAAGGCAGGTCTATCAATGTTGGGGCTTTCCCCATTGGAATCGACCCCGACAAGTTCACTGAAGGCTTGAAGAGCCCGAAGGTGCAAAATCGCATCGCGAGTCTGGAGAATAAATTTCAGGGAACAAAATTGATGGTCAGCGTTGACCGCCTGGATTACATTAAGGGCATCCCTCAGAAGTTACACGCCCTAGAAGTCTTTCTTCAAAACCATCCAGAATGGGTTGGTAAGGTCGTCCTGGTTCAGGTGGCTGTCCCAAGTCGTCAGGATGTCGAAGAATACCAGAATTTAAGAGCGGTAGTGAATGAGCTAGTGGGCCGAATCAATGGCAAATTCGGTAAGCCACGTCTTTGTGACACTCCTACGACAGTCCCACACTAACCAGAACAATAGGGACGGTGGACTACATGCCTATACATTTCATGCACAAGTCGGTGAGCTTCGACGAACTCATTGCTTTATATGCGGCATCAGATGCCTGCGTTGTCTCTTCGACTCGCGATGGAATGAATTTGGTATCCTTCGAGTACATCGCAACTCAACAGAAGCGCAAAGGCGTTCTCATCTTGTCTGAATTTGCCGGTGCTGCCCAGAGCCTCAACGGAAGCATTGTTGTCAATCCGTGGAACACCGAGGAGCTAGCAGAGGCGTATCATGAGGCAGTTTCAATTAGCGAAGAACAGCGCGCCGTTCAATTTGCAAAGCTCTACAAGTACATCTCAAAATACACAAGGTATGCCTATACCCGGTTGGGATCGTTTTTCTTCGGTAGTACTAACATCGCGTAGTGCTTTCTGGGGTCAGTCGTTTGTGGCCGAGATGGCTCAATGCTCATCTTGATATCCTAAAATCTATCTTTCCTTCGTTATCTTCAGTCTTTCTGGGTACAGTCAAGCGTGACGGTTATGTTTCTTTTCGTGATGGCATAGCATCGATTCTAATACATAGATCTAATGACATTCTGACGAGGCTTAGCAACAGTTATGTTTAATTCAGCTTAGATAGCCGTAATGACAGCGGCTGGGTGTTAGCGGCAGTCATACTATAAATGAATACACGAATCAATCATTTGTGTTGAACTTTCATAATTCCGAAGGCTTCAATATCTCAAGCCAAGTGCAACCACTTAGATAGGAGTAGGAAAGAATAGAGCAACATGGATTTCCTGAAACCTAGCTATAGGAGCTATAAGAATTATCCACTTAATGGTACCGAAAATCTTTCCCAGCGAAATATCTACTGCCAAGCATCCACATTTTTCTTAACAAAATCGGCGAAAGACGTTGGTTTAGCGTCAAGCAACTTCAAGCTCTCATCCAAGGTTTGCCCGAGAAAATACCCAGGCGACTCAATCAGTAGATGATTCTCGAGGAACTCCTGAGCCACGGGTGGCGGGAGAACCGCTTTATATTGATCGGCGGATACCGACACAAAGACAGCCTGCTTTCCTGTTACCTCAGTAAAGATTGTCACAATCTCTTCGGCGGTATAGTAGCCGGCGGCTTCGAGAACTTGCTTCCCGTTCAGTTCAGAAGCATGTTTAATGACGGCTTTGACGAAAAGCCCTGATTGTGGTTAGATACACTGAAAATCTTCTTTAGTTTCCCAGGACCAGTAGAATCAAACTTACCGGTATCACTCGCGGCATCAAACAGAGGAAACTTAGCCTTAGCACCATCGACAGGGTAGAAAAGCTGATACGTGCCATCATCGCCCTTTTTCAGCATTTGCAGGTAATTGAGCATGAAGTAACCCGCAAGAACGAAAGTGCAGGGAACACCCGAAGCACGGATATATCTTTCTATTTCAGCCTTGCCATCGAAATGGGGTACATGGCTGAGTCGCCCACCGGTGGAGTCGGTAACGTGAACAAGAGAAGAGAAGATCAGGTGCTGGGCGCCGAGCTCTTTGGCTACATCGGCGACGTTCTTGCCCTGGCTGATTTCGGTGTCCTTGTCGACGTATTCCCAGTAGTTAGTTACTAGGAAGATAGTATGGGATCCGTTAAGAGCTGTGCGGAGGGATTCGACGGAGTTCAGGTTAGCCTGTGTGAGGTTATTTATGAGCCTTGCAGGCTCGACTGAGCCAATACAGGGGCTTGCAGACTGACTGTAACGACTTCCACTCCACGCCTTTGCAGCTCCTGGGCGGCGGGCTTGGTGGTATCACGAGTGATGCCTCGAATCTTGAACTCTCTGGAGAGCTGAGAATCAGCCAAAATATGGTTAATCACGGAGCCGCCCTGATTGCCAGTGGCACCGAAGACAGTAATCAGCTTGGACATGTTGGCAGTAGTTCTCGGTGACTGATGATTGTTGAGTGTTGATATCTAGTACTCGTATGAGTTGCTATCAGTTTCCAGGGCTTTGGCGTTTTTTCCCCTGATCAATCGAATTCTGATCCAACGGCATGAATTATTCGTAGTCTTATATATCCGTTTTTCCTACATTGTATGTCCTATATTGTACTCTCAACATGTTCTCCATACTACCTATGTCCTTGTACTAGTAGATGTCTAAACCCGGGGATCCTATTGGCTGGGGGAGTTAGTCAGCTTTCTGGCAATGCCGAACATTAGTCACCTCGGGTTTGCGGGGGTCCGAGCTGATTAATGCTGCGCCACAAAATGCTATGGTAACATCGTAGCATCGACAGTCGATATGCATTACGCGCCATACGTTGTTTGGTATCTCAAGATGCTTCAATAAGACGGAATTAATAAGACCGAGATACGGAGTACTCGGAGTACTGTATTTACCCTTCATCCTTTTGCTTTGTGTTCTTGGTTACTCTGGACTATCCGACAGATCCTCAGCGATCGACATTCTCTTTCGAGTTATTTGGTAGCTATGTCTATCATTACATCATGATTATGATCCCGTTAGATTTACACTGGAGTAGGTGAAAGTCTACCTTAAATGGAAGCTTTACGGCACGCTAATGGATAGTTGTAAACGTGCTACATAAGAGTAGTCCTATCAAGATTGCGGGGTAACATCACACGATTTTCATGCAGGAGGTCTGATCACTGCAATACGGTCGGTGAACTTTGCTCAGTGTTGACCTTTCAATCTTCTAACTTAGTTGTTCAGAGACATACATCTCGATGTCTTGGCTGTCCAGAGTCATTGATTGAGTTACAAAAACACATGATAAGATAGGGTTATATCACGAAGTCTATCGGTCAGAGAGGTCAGAAACGTGGACTGATGTAGTCGTGAGATAATGTGAACATCATCCGTTTGGAAAAGATGTGCCATCTACTTCCCCTGTAGAGAAGTGCTCCGCATTATAGGAAGTTACTGTCCGTCGTACCAAGGTAAGGGTACGCGGCTTGTGGCCAGGAATGACGTGGGCGTAGCATATCCCGTCTCAACAAGCAACTTCCCACCATTGTGTCAGTTCCTCAAAGCGAGAACCAAGCCAATGATACTGATAACCGACTACTGTGAGTTTACAGAGTAGTGATGGACAATGGCCACCGCGTACGAGTACCCCTGTGAGACGTTGTCGAATCCACTCGGCGCAGAATGCAATTAACTTCTTTCAGTAGGAATTATGCTTCACACAGGTTCCCACTGGCAAGCCGATGGACCGTGATTTTTACTTCAGTAGGCATGGGAAATCGATAATCACGTTTTCCAGACCGCTATGGAATGCGGATCTCCCAGTAGTTCGAGGTCGGTTTGGTCAAGCCTCACTTACCCGGGAGATGGCATGCTTTCTGTGGCTTGGTCATGGACTAGGTTCCACCGTCCTCCTCGGACAAACACTCTCAATCATGCTGCTACTCCGTACTATTATCTTGTCGTTCAACCTTGAGCATGAATATCGCGGCGCTAAATACGGGGTACGAACTGTAGATCAAGACATTAGGGGGGAGAAAGAATAGACAGAGTGACTAGGGATTGGACCCTGAACCTGGGGGACGGGAAAGTCAAAAAATCAAAAAGGGAAAAGCAGAGGGAGAATCGTCGAAGAAAGCTTCCAAGAGCGGATGAGGTATCCATGCCAAGCCCCCTGGACAGCCAGGGTCTGGGACTAGGCTTTCTTGTCACGTCTGGTCATCTGTCAGAAAGGGGTCTAGTATGGTGGGTCCCTGGGCTGCTCTAGCCAGATCTTGTCCTTCTGCCAAGGCGGACGCTTGCGCGTCTCCGCCACTATCTTGGAAGGCTGCCGTAATCCTGTAACACCGAGTCGTTTGGCCCTTATTTTCCGAATCGAGTTGGAAATGGTTTCAGTTATGCCCTAGAACCTGGTCGAACTTGTCCCCAAGTATGTACACTCCTACATGCATACATACATGATTGTTGTAAAAGTCCTTGTTGAGAAAAGTTCTTGTTAGGTTGGTGGCAATTCACAGAGAGGGGCTTTTCCAAGACACAGCATACATTTAACAACTGTCAATCAAGTGGAGATGCATTCATCAGAGTGCAGAAAGCCGCGTATGCACTTGGCTTAGCGACACAGCAGGTCCTTTTAAATGTACATACAGCGTCTGGGTATAGGTATTGTCCGTACTCCATACATCATTATACAGCGTGTGTTGTATAATTAATGGCCAATATTGTAATCCAAAAGCATGAGGAAAGGAAAGAAAGGTAATTTTAAAGAATTTCGATTAAGCTCAGTAATTAGGGATCATACCCCCTTGATTTGAAGTGTGGCTCTCATCAGAAGATCACCACGATCATCGCCTTACCAGTTGTACTGACTTAACTGGCTAGCCAGCTGGCGTGGCACAGACCTGATTGATTGCCCCAAGACTATGTAGATGATGGCGTATGCTCATGGGAAAAATTTTTTTTCCAATGGTTTTCCAATGGTCGTTCAATTATTAAGACATCTTTGGCTAGCTCAATATTGGGATTATATAAGATCATATCTCTAACTATTAGTTATATCCACAGTTGATAATTCGTCAGCAAAGGAGGGAAGCGGGTACTTAAGCTAGAGGCTGTGGTTAAGATTTCTTCTGGTGATGGGTCATGACATTCGTAAGGCTACGGTTCAAACCGCCCTTTTGAATTTCCTGATTGATCTAGAAGAGGGTCCATTTTGCCCTCTTTCTTCCCCTCAGAAAGGGCGATAATTGTCAGGTTCCCCAAGTTTAACGCCGAGTGTGCCGAGAGGGTTCCCCGAGAGTTCTCTAAATGGCACCGCGTGCTGTCTAACGTGCACGGTTGCGCATCCTAAGGATACGATGGTGACATTTTTAGTCTGTTGATCAGAGAGCCGCGTAAGACCGAGCTGACGTCTAGACGAGGTCATTTGAGCTGTACCACCAGATGGAGAAAATAAGTCTTCTATGAACCCCTCTATGGATTGAAGCTGGACGGCATGTACTGTACGTATCACAAGCAGCGGGTGATAACAAGTTGGGGTTTATCAAAGACTAGGTGGATTGCGTAGTCATGTATGTCGAGTCGCAGGGGATGAGACCATCCAGAAGGATAAAATTCCACGCGGACAAGGCCAAGCTTTTAAGAGATTCATCAGCATACTCCTCAGCCGGTGGAGAGCGATAGCGAGATTGTCCATCAGATGCGAATGAAAATGCGTCTCAAAAGCTTCCCGTTCGTTAAGTTAGTGGAGCTCGCCGTCTATCCTCGTGAAATACTGTCAATTTTGTCGGCATAAGCCGTTAGGAGAGTTGGAGATGACAACCAAATTGATTGCCGTGCCAAGAGAAGGTGGAAGATACAAGAGGTGGTAAATGTGTATTGCCAAATCCTTTGGGACACAGAGCGTTCTACAGATGGAAACAGTTTAGTCTAGCGGGCAGCGAAAGGGTCTTGGCCATGGTTCAGTTAACTGTTTCGGGGCGGCACACACGCGGCTTGCGGTGCAAATGCTGCACCCTGATTGGGGCAATGACCCCAAGGCTGACGACGCTTCGCCCTCACTGCTGGCGTGGAAAAAAGACCAATGACCTGAAAATTCATCAACTAGTAGTAGTTTAGTTGCGCTTCTTTCTCTTCCACTCTTTCTCCCTCTCCACTTACTAGACTGACGACCCTTTCATTCTTCCTCCCTCCCTCTCTCTCTCTGTCTCCCTTTTGGGATCTTCTCACCTCTCTCTCCTCTCGGTATATCTTTTTTTTTTTCTTTTGATTTGATTTGATTTGGTTTTTTTTTTCTTTTTTTTTCGCACCTAATTAATTCTTTTCCCCTCGGCTTCACTTACCTGAAGCTCTTTTTTTGTTTTCCCTTCTAATTGTATTGGCCAAAACGACTGGTGAACAATCACTTTCTCTCGTTAATCCATTTTCACCCTTTGTGGTTGTCGTAAGTCGCGGACACGACTACGTTTGACCAGCGCCAAGCGTGGCGACCGCTTAGTTGGGCTGTGCGACCATTATACCCTACGGACTGACCTCACTGACCATCATTCTTCTTACTTGACCTACACAACTGACTCGACCCAACAACATCCACGCTCACCCTTTTCCCATCCTTCATTCTCTCTTTCTCATTTCGATAAGAGAGAAAAGGATTATCAACATTCATCATCGAAGGGAGTCATTGAGGATTTATTCAACCTGGAGTGTCAAGTCCGACCGATCGCCGTTGGTGCCCTTCACCCCCCTACTACACACCACCATGGCCGACAGCATACACCACTCACAACGGGCGCAAGGCTCGAACAACTTTGATGCCTCCGAGCTCACCAACGCTTTCGAGCAACTGATGCGTAATAAGAGATTCCATCGTCTCCAGGAACACTCGAGGGCTCGAACTCATTCTCCATCGCCGTCTCCGTCTCAGGTGTCTTCGCCTGGGCCTTACGCACCACCTCATCCCTCGCGAGCACCACCACCACCTCCGCCAACCGCAACACCTTTTCAGCCACCCCAATACCCACCACAACCGCAACAATACCCATCAACTCAATCTCCAATGCTGCAAGGGCTACCAATTGTTCCATCACCGCCGCAGGATCAAGCGTCGTTGAAATTCCGCAATCTCCTCCACGTCCTGTCTGTAACACCGACCAAATATGAGAATCCCGGTCTTCTCGATGAAGCCCTCTCCCTTATCCCACTCGATCGGTTATATTCAGAGGCAGAGGAGGAGAGTCAGATCTTGCAGGCACAGGCGGCTAGCGTTGGTGGCAGGCCCGAATGGGGATACCAAGATTGTGTTATCCGGTCTCTCTTGAGGTGCGTTAATAGCATGTCTATCTGTTAGATATATCATTAATTATGACCCATAAATGCTAACCGCGATATTCACAGATGGTTCAAAGGGTCGTTCTTCCAATTCGTCAACAACCCCCCTTGCTCACGGTGCTTTCGGCCTACAATTGCCCAGGGCAATACACCACCTTTACCCGATGAGACCGCCCGCGGTGCAACACGAGTAGAACTTTACCGATGCTCTGAAATGTCTTGCGGCGCCCACGAGAGATTCCCTCGCTACTCTGATGTTTGGCAACTACTACAAAGCCGCCGGGGCCGTGTAGGGGAATGGGCCAATTGTTTCAGCATGTTCTGCAGAGCCCTTGGTGGCCGTGTACGATGGGTATGGAATTCAGAGGACTACGTCTGGACTGAAGTATACTCTGAACATCAGAGGCGCTGGGTGCATGTAGATGCCTGTGAGGGGGCATGGGATCAGCCCCGTCTCTACGCTGAAGGTTCGTGTTCCACAATCGATTGCTCGGCTTTCAAACTAACGGTTGTTCCAGGCTGGGGCCGAAAGATGTCCTATTGCATTGCATTCTCAATTGATGGCGCCACCGATGTCACCCGCCGATATGTACGAAGCCCGGCGAAGCATGGAGCATCACGGAACCGCGCTCCTGAAGAGGTCGTGCATTGGGTGATTCTGGAAATCCGAAGGAAGCGTCGGGAGAACCTCTCCAAGACCGACCAAAAGCGTCTGATGAAGGAGGATGAGCGCGAGGAAAAAGAACTTCGCCATTACACAGCTTCTGCCCTTGCTGCAGAGTTGAACAACCTTCTCCCGCAGAACCAAACAACCGGCAGATTGGACGAGCAAAAGACTCCTGTCTCGCGGCAGGAGGCAGCTGCAGAGTGGCTTGCTGCTAGACAAAGAAACTCTGGCC
Source organism: Aspergillus pseudotamarii (assembly GCF_009193445.1). NCBI lineage: Eukaryota > Fungi > Ascomycota > Eurotiomycetes > Eurotiales > Aspergillaceae > Aspergillus > Aspergillus pseudotamarii. The sequence continues at coordinate 124,752 of NW_022475096.1, read as the reverse complement.
ATTCTGGTCCTGATCACTCTCAGGGTGGACGGTAGCACTGCATCTATTTCAGAGGGTCTACAACCAACTCATCGTCTTGCGAACCGTCGCCCAGGCTCAATCCACTGACGGCCGATTGACAACCAACACGAGATCTCCGACCGATAAGACACAACGTGATCAATGTGCTTCGATGCTTGACTTTCGATAAATGCACGATACACGATGGATTCAGCTAGCCTGTTATAGGATTTATGTTCGACATTACACGTGCACAGCTCATCATAGGGTAGATCAACCCGTGCTGGTTACAGCGCATTGATCCTATGCATTCCAAAATGAATTGTCTACCGGTCGGACTCCCTTCCCCCTCACTCAGGGCGAAGGGTCTGTCTCATCTACAACTTGCTAGGACCGATGTCCAGCGTTTCATTTGAAACCAAACTCTATCTCACGGACTATATGATGCGTGACTTATACCCAGACAATCCTTGGTTACAAGTACAATACATCTCTTTTGTGGTCATTGACCTACACAATACCCACATCTCAATTTTTCTTTGGTTCATATCGACACATTCTTTGTCGAATATCGACTCTCTTTTTACTTTTCCTTTTTTTTTAACTTTTCTTTCTTGATTTCATCATGACGGGCATTTCAGGAAATAAGGCATTAATTGGATATTTTGTTTTATGGGGCACTCGGCAGGGGTTTGAAAGGCGTCTTCTGATAATTTTAATTTTTCTTCTAATTCCTTTTTTTTTCCTGCTCTTTCTTTTGGCCGATGTGCCAAGACTGGAGTCGGCCAGTCAATGCCATGTTGTATGAGAACACGGATGCTTCGGTCGCACGTCGGCTTCGACGAAATGGCATCTTTTCAATTTCCCTTTTTGTTCTGACTCCTGGCGATCTCAGATCCTCTTGTCAAATAAACCAGTTCCTTAACCAGCGAAAACAACGCATCCATTCCTAGACGGGAATCGAGAACTACCGAAGGTTGAGTCCAGTGCATCGTTTCTAGGACGTAGTACGAGTAGTAAGACAAGGGTCAAGACACCAACAGGTGATCATGCCGACATTCCACCACAAAACATTAGGTAAATTACAATTAAACGAGGGAAAGAAAGAAAATAAGATCCCCACCAACCACGAAACCTGCAACATCCAAAAACGGATCCCTCATAAAACTTCCAAGTGTCAAACGAAGATGGACCCCCCAGAAATAAAAAGAAAAAATTATAGTAAATTAAAAAAACAATGGAAAAGAAATAAAAACAGGGTCCAAAATCAGTCCGACCCAAAGAAAGCGCAAATCCGAGACAGCAGGAGGATACCAAACAGGCAAGACAGAGAACCCACTAGACCCTGGGCCCCATTACAAGTTTAATTACGAAATGCAAAATCCCAAGCCATGATCCGTCAAATCGAATGTCCCTAATCCCCCGCGATTGAGAGCGGGTCCGGTAGGCCACGTCGGTCCCTGGACTAGGAGCCGGTGGCCTCTTGTTTTACGGAGTACGTACTAGTAGTAGTACTATATATAGCTATATTTAGAAATGCGATCTGCAATGCGCCGGTTCGTTTTGGGATGTGGTCACCTGAGACCGACCAGATTGATTGGGTTTCGCGTCCGAAAGTGATCTTTATTTTATTTTTATTTACCTTCCTTTCTTTACCTAATCTTGCTATACTGTGTAGGATGCACATTAATAGTACTTGATTGATTTTTTTTTTTTCTTTTTCTATTCAATTTTATTTTACTTTAATTGTCATCTTTTACTTTGGAGACTTTTCTCTTACTGGCGGTGGAAACAAGGGTATGTGTGGTTCCTGACTTGGTGGGAATGGTCTGGGCTGGACTGGATTGGGCCTGGGTGGTTGGTTTTTCCCTGGGTTAGGGTTGGATGGTTGTTTAGATTCTTGACGATTTTCATTTTTTTCCCCCTTGGAATTGAATTGAGTTATGCGGAGTTCCTTAATGGTCAGTTCGGATGGGAACTGCTAGCTATGCACTATTATGAACCTGAGAGACTAGTGAACGTTTATGAAAGGACTATCTCACTATCTATTATTATTATTATTATTATTATTATAAGTCTTGTTCGTAATACTTGTTTTTTTTAAGTACTGATATGGTTTGTATTGAGACCAGAATATTCCTAATCCGGGAATCACCGGTCGATCAGCTCTGGGCGGGTGCTCGGATGCAACTCGATTACCTGCATAAACATCTGATAACACCCCAAAAACTTGGCCACAGAGAATCTCCATCTATCTGCCCTTGACTCGGCTGCATGAATTAATATCGGTAAGAATCCCGTCTCATTCCCCGGCAATTTAGGCTATTTGGACTTCGGGCCAATTACGGGGCGCACGTGCTTGGACTCTAGGATGGGATCATCGTGGGCTTATGATAGCTGTCGGTTGATATACAGAAGCCCCCTTTTTTGCCCCACTATACTGATACTACGTACTACGTAGTCGGGGAGCGTTCTGGAGTGTCAATATCCCCCTTTCGGATGTATGAGTGCTGTGTATAGGTCAAGCCATCGTCTGTTTGGTCTGATGCCGACTAGGTGTGAAGGCTCCTCTATTTGCGTTGGTATGTATGCTGCGTAGCATACTGCCGACGTGTACAGCTGACCTGCAGTGTATATACCTACCAACATAATAGAATGGTCTTAAAAGCACCGGCCCGGGACCAGGTCTTTAATGAATTCACACGCTCATATAGGAATAAAAGGTAGCATGTGCGACAGCTCTGGTTTACGCCGCCCGCACCAAACATTCAATACCTCTCCTGCGCAGATCCCCATCTATATTTCGGATCTCCTTGACATAATACGGCTGCTCGGGTAACTGCAGCTTCCACCCTTGCTTTAGATTCAGATCCCGCAACGGTTCCAGGAAAACTGGGATCTTCTCCACCGCTTCGCAGAACCAGCTGCCGCTCAGCTGGAGCGTGAAGGACTGAAGACCCTTCATCCGCGTCAATGCCTTGCAGGTCTCAACCCACTGCTGTCGGCCAGCGGAGAAGTAGACAGTCTTGACGGGGTCCTTGCTAGGGAGCCAGTGGCCCGGGAAGGCCCAGCGAAGTTCAACTTCGCGGATTGCGTCCCAAAGGTCCGGGGGTATAGTCGGACGGAGGTAAGTGAGTGACCAAGTGTTACTGAACTCGAAGGTATTCATGGTGTAAAGCATATAAATAGATTCGCAATGACTAGAGAAATAGTCAATAGGTATATCCCCACGCAATAAGATATCCTTCAAGCTACTATGGTAGGCAAGAGCTAACTTACATCTGCCTGCAGGTCATCGGAAGCGCCAACAGGTTACCGATCGTTCGAGCCCTGCCCTTTACCGGCTGCGGCAAATCCCCCCGACAGATGTCGCAGGTATTCGTAAGAGGACATAGCACGTGGCTCATTCGGCGATCGGGCCGCTGTACAATATGTATACGCATTCCACCCAGGACCATCTCCCAGATCATGAGGCGGAGCTCAGGAGACAACTTCGCCAACAGGTCGCTCTGTACCTGTACAGTCCCTTCTGACGCGGGACTTGACCGTTTCTCAGTTTGCGCCCGACCAGAAATCGCGCTGGCTCTTCTGGATCTGGGCAATGCGGTCGGTTTGTTATCTTCATAGGTTAGCACGTAGTCATAGTATGCATGTACAATGCAAGCTCGGTAGTTGAGCATGAAGGGGGTTGTATGGGGAGATGAAAAATCACCTACTTTGATACCGCTGAGCCAGCACGTCCTCCCAAGAAAACACTCCTTTTTTGATCCTCGCCATCCGCCTGGATGCTTGTAGAGATGTACTTAAATAATTATTGGATGCCAAAGAGTAATGAATGAGTATATATGATATGAATATCCACCAATGCTGACGACCATTCACTTGTCCGGCGACATTTTAGTAGATCATGGTCTTGACGAACGACACAACCGCCAGAAAGTCAATGGAGTAGTAGCCGAGGATAAAGTACTAGCATAACGAACAGCCAGCTGACCAGTGCGGATCAGATAGCAGAAACGAGGAAGTCAATCACGCGAGATGGAACTGTCGGAGTGTATGTGGCTAACGAGTGAGGGGAAATTAGTACCGATAGTAAGCGCGCGATTTAAAGATATAAGGTCAGATCGGGGGTCCGGACACGATATTAATACTATCAAAGCATTTAGAAATCATGGTAGAAGTATGATTCATAGCGGAATTGGGACAGACAAATAATACGTAGTAGAAGAGTCGGTGAAGAAGATATGCTTATCGTCGGCGGGCAGATTAGATAAATAGTAGATGGAATTCACGTACGTACAAAAGACAAGCCTCAGGCCAATCATCTTGCCCCAGTGCCGGGGGCCTGATAGATCAGTCCTTTATTCTAATAGTCACGGGGAAAATAGATCAATTATCGTAAGGTCTTTATCATCAAAGCATGATATGCTTTTCTTATTATGACAACGCATCGATAGTAATGAATGATTACAAGTTCGTTCTCGATCTTCTTTCTTCAAATCAAAGTGCGTCTTTCACCGTAGCTTGCCGAGTTTCTCTTTTGTACAAGTGAGTTGGAAAGGCTGGGCTTAGATTGAGGTATAACTGATCTGCGATTCGCTTTGAAAGGCCATAGCAACAAAAAAAAAACATGCGTTGGCAGCTTCAATTTAATGTATAACGAGCGTTCATTTCAGTAAGCTACCCTTCACGTAGAGAATGACTGGCATGAGTGATGCTCTTACTATGTACACTCATGTATATCACCAATGCCTGAGAAATTGTGAGAAACTCCTCGGAAAGTTCAACAGTGAACGCGCTTCAGTAACAACGCATAATTGTGGAACATGGTTCTCCAGACAGAGAAAAGCGCCTCTCAGGGAGTAACACGAGGACCACTAGCTCCCAGGGTGTTTGTGGGACATGGTACATTCAATCCTGGACTGAGCATTGCAAGGCCAGCTTGTTCGAGCTTGTCAATGGTACTTTCAGCTGGGACGGTCCCGACATATGGGTTGAAATTGTAGATACCACAAATACAAGTGTCAACAATATCCTTCAGGCTTGTGTCTTCCATAATGTTCTTACCATCACGAGTAATTGCAAACTTCTGCTGACCGACCCCCATTGGCACCGTGAAGGCGCTGTCACCGGCCTGAGCCTCGAATGTCTTGCTGTTTTTTCCAGATGAAACTGCAACTGTAGCAGGTGACTTGAGCAATGCAACGACGAACACTGCATCTTGCATGGTTTCCCATCCGTTGGGTTTACCTCGGAAAAAATTGTCGCTAGAGTTATTAGGACTTCCTTCCATGGTGGTGTCGGTGGAGTCGCAGTCAACATCTCTCGGGGTAGGTCGGTACCAGTAGATCAACTTTTCGTCTGTGATATACTTATCGACTGATTTGTCTCCCGCTTTATACGCGGCTATAAAGGGCTTGGACATCTCGAGCCAGCCAGTGTGTGGCCTATAATAGACCGTTAGTCTGTGCTCATACTTTAGATGCCGAGACCACTCACATGTCCATGACCCATTTGGACGCCCCATCATCTGTATGGGGCGAAGCCAACGGCCCAATATAGTGCGACTCACCATAGTCATTCCAGGTGACAATTTCCACAAAGCGAGGACCGAGGCTCAGGATCTGTTGCCAGCGATCATACCAGAGAAGATCAGAAGGGAAAACCCAGTTCTTGCTATAGGACACTTCACCCCCAAAGTGGGTGAAGAACCAACCAGAAGCAGCTGTTGATTGTCAGTCATGACGTTCCGTGAGTAGCTAAGATTCCATCAGTGGAACTTACGCGCAATATATGGCTTCCCTTTCAAAGCATCGACGTACGCCTTGTCGCCATCAGCGACAGTATCGTTACGGCTAGGGGACGGGGCCTTATTCTCGCCATTATTGTCCCACGCCATCCAGTTCAATGCGCCTTGGATTGCATTGAAGTCTCCAACACCCGGGTGGAAATTCGGAGCAAAGAACACATCCACTCCAGCAGCGGACTGCATGGCAGGGATATCGAGGCCATCGCCTGCAAAGGATGATGCGAAGACTTTGTTGTCCACCATAAGTTGAGCTGGTAGACTTGCATACTGCTTGATCTTTGCGCCCCCGGCGCTGGCCTGCCCGGTGTTGTACCAGTTAAAATCAAACGACAAGAAGACCTTCATGTCATTCTTTGCGGCAGACTCATAGGCCAAGCTAAGCTGAGCATCTGTGTACGGATCTACACCGATATTCAGCGCGAATGCGTCAATGCCCAGGGCTTTCGCACGCTTCATGTCGTCGTCATAGTCGGCAGCGCTTTGGCGGTTGCTGGTGATTCCAATCTGTGATGATTAGACTAGGGGTCTGCGGCTCCGCCTGCGAATTCTCTTCTTACTCACCATGTAATGACAAAACACGAGTTTGTCAGCCGCGATATCATCAGCCATAGGCTGTGACACTGGTGTGGCAGCGACCAATGCCAAGAAGCATGCGAGGACCAAGGAGAGTATTCCCGGAAGCATGGCCTCTGATGCGTGAGTCGCTCTTCTTCAAAGGATAAAGGAGACAAGACAAGTATGAGAAAGGGAACAATCGAACGAAAATAGACCGATTTCGATGGGATATACTAAGGCAGGGCAGTTGGACAACGGATCGTACAACGGACAGTAAAGGATCGCAGGAGAAAAGATGAAGATGTAGATAGTTTGATTATCAGTAGATACTGTCACTTTTTGGACATTGTCCTGAATAGCGCATTTCACTCTTGCCCTGTTGGCTATAGACTTGAAGCATTCCTTTGCTAGGTGGCCTCCCTTTTATCTTGACAACAACCTCCCCCCCTGGCTTGAAGCCAACAAAGGGGCTTCCTGATCAGGCGTTTCGAACTGGAACACAAACAACTGAATATCCATCACATGGTGCAAAAATCGCTGTGAGGTATCAGCGATGTAAGACCTAAACTCGTCAGTGTTCACCACCAGACTTATCCTCGGACTGACACTGGCTGCTGAGGTAGTAACCCATTGGCATGCTGGGCCACATCGCTATTGGCAGAGTCGTTGTAGGCAAGTTGACGGTTACAGTCAGGCGTGGCTTGAAGTCAAACGAATAAAAGTAAGCCACTTTGCTTCTCAAATCATGCGAAATCGAGCTTCACGTATAATAACGTTTTCGATGCTACGGGTATATCCGAGAGTGCACGACCCTAGAAGGATGTGTATGTCTACTCTGTAGAACAATCCATAAGCCCTAACGTCGATCATCTCGGATGTAACATTCCAGTCAAGTTATAGATTACCCCCTTCAATTGGTTGGTCCAGGATAAAGCTGAGGCGTTCCTTTCCACTCTGTGGTCCACCAGAAAATGAGTAGAACGAGCAGCCGGGATGGACACATGACAGCGAAAAGAATTCGAGAAACGCACAGACACCTAATTGTGTACATTGGGCATAAGAGGACCACTTGCGACGTATTGGCTCCATATGTTAATCGATTCCTTGATATCAGGTTTCTAATATCGCAAATCGAAATTGCGGGGTAAAAAATTCCTAGCAAACCAGCCACGCGATGGCATCACCAGACAGTCGAGGACTATGGTAATAACGTCATCTATAAGAAGACTACTCCGGTGCTTCGCCGTTGCGGCTTTTCGTCGCGTCCTCGGGCTGGTATTGAATGCGACTGGTCATCCCGCGTAGGGACGCAATGTTGGCAAACTTCTCGCATAGTTGCAGTGTAACATTCGATGTTTATGCGCTGATAATCAGGCCATGTGATTCTCGGGTTCTTCTACTAGTAGCTCTAAGTTTATTACCTTTTCTCCAAAGCCAGTCAAACAATGTGGCTTCATTCACCATGTTCACCAGCAGATCCAAGTATCAATAGTAGGGCTTGGAGTTAGGTAAGTTAAAAGTGGGTAGCCGTTGGTCAGTCGTCGGGAGGAACACCTTTCTTCCTCCCTATCAATCCTTAGGGACGGAATGACTCTGCATTCTCTTAGGCAGCATTCCCGTCACACAGACAGACTATCCAGAGAAAGCAATGGCAAGAAGCGGTGCAATTGGACCAATGATGCCTATATATGACAGGGGAAGTATGGGGAGCACTGGGCGAAAGACGTCTAACAACCGACAGTGTCAGTGCTAAGGTATGATGGTGTGAAGAGGGTTACATGCCCACTAAATCGTAATCAATCGCTACCAGCAACCTTAGTCACGTAGTCACAAGGTAACATAGTATAGTCGCGTTCTTCCAAAGCAATATGATAGACATGCTTAACTATACGAGAAGGTAATGAATCCCGAACAGGAGGGAACAAAAAGAAAATGAGAGAGCCAAGCAGGTTATAGCACAGCAAATGCAGAGACGTAACTCACGGAGCTATCATCAACATCAACTACATCCGAGCTTCTCTCATATCTCACGAAATGGAATCTACCCTTCTTTCCTTCCTCCTGGCTCGTGATTTCCTCAATTGCAGCCATGATAACGCCAATTGGATGCCGGCCACAAACTGTATTGCCAGTCGTTTGAATGGTATCCAAGAAATTAGCGGTACCCCCAGTACTTATGGCTGCCATAGTCGCGATATCAAAGGCCGAGATACTCTCATGGATCGCTGGTTCTCGACTTGAGATGCGATCTCGCCGCTGTAAAGCCTGGCCGGCAGATACGGATTCCATTTTCTCCTCTACACTACTGAGATCATCTCCTGGTTGAGGTAAAGAGTTAGCGGACAGTGGGAGCTTTGGCCCCGGCTTTGGTGCCTGAGGAACGTAGTACGTGTAACGGAAACGCAGACCCCAGTGGCAGAAGTCCGAACTTATGACAAAAGCGTTGGCGGGGTCCTCCAAATACGGAGCCAGAAGGGCTCCAAAAGCACTCTCAGTAGAAGACGAAGTACTTCCAACCATGATCGGTACAAGCGGTGGATATTGGGAGGTGAGTTTATGTGGGAAGTGAAGCTGCAAAAGACGATGGATGTATGGTAAATGGAGTTCTATGCTGTGTTCTTCCTCATCGATAGATCGTGACATAGTTGTGAAACTAACAGTAGATCCGTTAGATTTGACTGCTTTGGTTGAGAGTAGCTTCGCGATAAGTTCCGTGTCAAGTGGAAGAGGCTCGTCGGAAAGCGGGGTATAGTACGAAGTAAGTTCAGGAAGAGCGAGGGTCGAGAGGTAATGGTGGTGAGATGGACCAAGAATAAAAATTCGTTTGCTAGTTTCACTAGAGCTTAGAGCAAGTCCAAGTTCGGGTAGGGACGTGGTACGTACACCTTCGAAAGATCCAGAGCCTTGTATGCATAGGCGGCACAGGGCCCAGAGTATGCATAGCCCGCATGCCTGAAGGATCAGCATACAAACTGAGAGTGTGTGGTGCAGAGAAATTCTCCTGTACATACGGAGCAATTACTATTCGCGCACCAGGTACTGGCAGGGAACCTATGCCCTCGATGCTATTTGGAACTTGGGCGAGCCATCCATCAAGTTGACGGGTTAGAGTGCGTTGGCTATCAGAATACCAGGAACCGGCATGGGAAGCTTCCCGTGACTGCATACTGTATGGCTTTGTATAAAAAGGGGCAGGGCAGGGCAATCAATACAATATGGGGCTGTAGTGATGAAGTTGTCTGCGTAGTAATGACTGACCTTTGTTGCTTGATACTCGTAGGATAGAAGCGGGGAAGCGGGACCTCACTCGTCATTAAGTGGAGTGCCTAAGGTTCACCATGACGCCGCGGTATGCCGAGATCGAAGGCGGCATGCCGATCTTTCCACTTAGCAGTACGACTGATGGAAGCATGAACATTACAAACATAGGTCCATGGTGAAATGTCGAATAAATATCCACTACAGAGAGATATTCGCTATTGATCTGGATTAAGTTCTACACAGCCAAGTTAGTAGACTGTATTCCCTCTTCCATTTTCCCCCCTACCATAGCACAGGTGACTAGGCTTGCAAAGCTTCAACACCGGACAGAAGTCACACATGGTGAGAAATAGCCCAAATTGATAATGATACAGAAGTAGAAAGGAGGAAGTCATGAGCTGCACTGCGGCCTGACTTCATTGAAATCGAGGTTAACAAGATAAAAGCGTTCTGCCAATATTAACGTAATCACGTAGTTAGAAGCCAACATTAAGGTAGAGAAGACCTTGGTTATTACTCTCCCCAATCCCCAATCAACAAGTAATCTCACTGCGATACTATGTACTAAATAGCATAGCCTGTTCGGGGGTAGATGGTCATACTAGCTGGAGAGCAACCCATTTCCAGCCAGTGATACCAATTAAGCCGAATATGGAAAAGCGCATAGTTTTTGGACCGTAACGCTACGCCAGGAACGTACGCGACGCGCTTTCAACCAACCACATTAAAGGGCTGAACCCAGCCCTGTTATTAGCCTTCAACTGAATCCATCTTTTGATCGTGCAGTCAGATCTCCCCCCCTCGCGTGCTCCTGCAAGGACAATACCTTGTTATACTCATTAATGCAATCAAGAGTCAAGCCCTAAACTGACATAAGTCGGGGTTGTCCGTCAAATATTTGCCTTTCAAACGTTCCACATTAATCAACGGCTTCCAACTTCCAATTTCCAACCTCATTGACATCCTCGCGAGCCCGAGACGGCTATCAACCGAAAATGTCGCTCAAGCGCAAGGCTTCATTCTCAGGAATATATTCTCCTGATGCGGCACCAGTCATCGCAGGACGGTCATTGATGATGGACGACACCCCTAAACATCTCAATAGTCGGACACGGAAGCGCTATAGGAATGATCGCCCGGATGATAAAATTGTATATGGTGTGTATTTTGCACCTAAAGCAAGGCCTGTGTCGAGCTTTGGCTAACAATGCTAGACAATACGCTCCGCTGGCTCTTCACTGCCCAGCAGCAGCAAGGACCGATTGCTTATGCGGACGAAACGATAGACAAGGACATGGAGTCAGACTCTCTTCCATCAGAAATTGCCGATCCACGACAACAAACACTGCATAAATTCTTCCAACCCTCCCGTCCGTTATCTTTCCAAACCGGTCCAAACCATATGAAGCAACAAACGGACAATATTCCTCGAAACAATACCGGTTTCTTGAAACGCCACGACATTGACACTCTTTCAAACGTCACCTTGATCGGTAGTAATGCGGCTAGCACATCCTCACAAGATACCACGGCTGATACGGAGGCGCGAATGGACTCCGGAAGCAATGAGTCTGTCCAAAACTCCAACAGATGGAATGGAGGATCGGGTTGGCTGTGATATGACATCTGATTGCCAATGCCCTATGCTAGATTCCTTCATATTACTTTATACCCACTGACGATTGATTCTTTCCCACGATACGCGTTTCCCGGAAAAACCAACGATTGCTGGTCATAGTTGGAGTTATTTCCATATATATTCGTGATTGATGTCGATGTTTTAAGCCATTCTGCAAGGTTAATACAATATATCTATAAGCATGTCCTGCGTCGAAATGACGTGGTCAATTGAATGCTGGGGGCGGATCTAATATAAACAAATTTGCATTTCCTCGGTTAGTTGTATCTCACTGGCATGGTTCATTTCCTTTACTCAAAGCAAAATCCATGGGAAGCATATACATCCTAGTCATCAAGGATGAATAAACTCCCATATCACACTTTTCTGGTGTTCAGGAAGTGCTACGTAATTTCACAGGGCACCTTGATTTACTTTCATTTTGAGCATGAGCAAGGAGAGTCAGAAGACACGAACTTGAGTAGCACATAGAATAAGTGCGGGCCAATGAGGTTTGAATTTTGTTTATTTCATGGGTTGAAAGTCACTTGCTCTGTTGGTGTTCCGGATTAAGTGTTTCCTAGTATGTCACATGCGTAATCGTAATTGCGGGGAGCCTATGCTACTCTCGCGTGCGCGGGCGGCTCTCGAAACTCAACACTGGACCTACTGTCCGACAGGCCGCTTGGCCCCAGAACTCGTACAACCAACTGAATCATTAGCGTTGCTAGAGATCATCATCCTTTTTGCCTAGCACCGGTGCCCCGCCTGTTACCTCTTAGTTGTCTTCAACAACACTGCGAAGAACAGCCCAGACCGGGCGGCGGTCTTTCTTTAGTGGCCGATCTTACTTTCTTACAGGTTGGTTGAATCGAAAAGGGCACCATGGATGAGAACCAAGCCGTTCAGTATTTGGAATCCTTGATTGGCCAAACATTACGAGTCCACGCGACAGACACGCGCATTTTCGTGGGCGCTTTCAAGTGTACAGATTCAGTAAGTGATCCTGTGCAAACCATTATCTGATTATCGATCCGACGAAAAAAAAAACAAAAAAAGAAAGTAAGGAATACGAAGACCAGGATGATTGCTGACTGCGGAACGTATCTAGGCGCGAAATATTATCCTCGCAAGCACGTACGAATATCGCTTCCCTAGCCCATCGGCAGTTCGAGATGCTGCCACTGACGCAGAGAATCAAGACTCCGCGATAGGCGCAGCATCCCAGAATGTTAAAGTGAATATGACAAGTCGATTTATTGGTCTTGTGGTCGTCCCCGGCCAGCATATCACGAAGATCGAGTTGGAGGAGACCCCTCAGCAAAGTCGCGTGCGGGAAACGCTCAAAAAATCATAAAGGCAACTCTCCACTACAAGCCGTTGATTCCAGACCCTAAGCTCAAGCCTCCCTTCAGTTCCGATTCGGCCGGCATGGCACATTAATATCGAATAATAATGAAGGAAAACACCTGGAAAACAAGCGGTCAACTGCGCTACTAATGCAAGTCTGGCAACATCGGCCTGCGAATCCTACTTGGATATCCTTGGCTGGGAAATTTTTTCCCTTTACCGCGTCCTTATATCGCCAAAGGCTGAACTTAAGATATACGACCTAAAACCCTCCACAACGTGGCTAGGAGAAAAAGGAGAAATATTCTTGGTGCTTGGCGTAGTCTGTGACCTTGGCAGCGGTAGTCACTGTGGTGTTTATAATGAGCGGTGTTTGGGTATTGAAGTGGCGGTGTTCCTGCAGTCGGTGGGGTCCAGAGCCCTCGTACTGCAAAGACTTGGTTATTTTCTTCCGTTGATTGCTCAAAGGCTATCTCGCAGAGCTCCTTAGTAGATATACTAAGGCTGCGATCCAAAAAAAAAACCCTATTAATAAAGGGTGCATTATCATGATGGTACACCAGATATATCTAGAAACTTGCAACCTTTATCTTTCTGATCAGTCAAATTGATTATCAAGGCTAACAACGCGAGAAAGTCGGGTAACTGCGGAAGATGCACGAGGCTGGCCATCACTATGATTCTGTAATCCACTGATTCGTTCTGGTCTGCAGACAGAAACAAAAATTCCATGGATGCGGTCACGTTAAATGCCCTATAATGCTTGAAAGCGGAGCCGGAGCCGGAGCCAAGAGGCACGAGGAGGGGGAATGAACATGCGAACGGAGTGTCTGTGCTAAGTTGTGTCAAATTCCCTTCCCACTTGCAAGAGTCACGAGCGTTGGCCGAGGCTCATTCATAGGCTGAGGGGGAGGCAATACTAAATTAGTGATTGAACGTTGAATGGGGAGATAATGTTTATTTTCTTTTTTAGCTCTCTCTCTCTCTCTCTTTTTCAACCTGTATTTGATTTGATTTGATTTGATTTTCTCTTCTTTTCTTGCGTTTCTTTTCTTTTCTTTTTTTTATTTATTTATTCCCCTAACTTATTATTGCCATTCTCCATGGATAAAAAGGTGGATATAAATTCTTCATGACGAGGGTGAGTTCTTTTAGTAGCTCCACCGATATCCACTGCTAGGCACCAATCCCATCTTCAGGCCACGAAGGCAAACAGCTGAGCTCCCTCGGGCCGGCAGATGATCCGGACATGCCACACCCGTTGCTGCAGGATCGAGACCAAAAGCGACAGCCTGGGGTTTGAGGCGAGAACCCGATCAAAAAGTTAGCCTGCGTTCTGCAACCTCACACCTGCTTCGCTACAACAACCCCGTTGAACGGTTTCCTTGCTCTTGTCTTTGATTTTCCTTCCCCCCCCCTCCTCTCTCTTGCAGATCGTTACTATCGCTTACAATAGTGACATCTAGGTAAGTTAATAACGGGTTTTGTCATGGGTGCAATCAGTCCATTAATCGTTCTCCATTCTATTGCCCACCCCCCATAATGACGCATTCTTTTTCCTCTCACACCCTATCATTCTTCCCCCTCCCCTCCACCAACTTAACCCAAATCTCTCCCATTCTGACTCCCTTCCACCTGCCTCCACATACCACTCCCGATCTTCAGTTTCACCTGTGCGCACCACACCCACTGTCGGTCCCGTGTGTTGCACGATATCAACATCGCTAACCGTCGCATCGCAGAAGCTTACTTCGGGCGAATCGGAACTTTCCCTTCCGGCTAACTAGCTCGCCGGTGGCTTGTGTACTGATACCGTCGCTCTCCCCTCCGTCGATTCCCCATCATCACCTCGCTAAATCCTCAACCGGACCTGTTGATTTCGCTTGTCCTACCTTCGCCCTCACCGCTGGAATCGGCTACCGCGGCTATACCCTTCCAGCAGTAACCTACATTGAACCTGATCCTGCTGCCCCGGCAGTCCCTTCTATCTCTCTTAACGAACATAACTTCCTCTCCTGGTTTCCAAACGGCAGTTCTCGTCCTCCCTTTATATAACTTTTGCAAGCCGTTGGAACTATACAACAGCCAAGACGGCTGCCAGCATTCCAACGCCAAGCAGAGCCTTGGGTCCTTCATCTTTTGACGTATAGTGTTCGTCAATTGTCCACCTCTTGAGCTTGGCAGACATCCAGCCCTACAGTAATGGGTCAGTCGCATTCCAAGGGCAATTCTGGCCCTGGCGACTCTCTGCAGTCCTACCCATCCTTCTCACGCTCCGACACGAAGGAGTCTCTTCGGTCCCTTCGGGGCTCGATTCGGTCTAAGATCCGTAGCAGTGATAGTCCTCGCGCATCCACTTCAGCTCTGTCCACGGGAAGCCAAACGGATAGGTCCGATGCCGGGTCGATCAAGTCGACGGGGAGTAGGAGAAGCTCCACCAACCTGAGTGCCCAATCCCCTGGTGCCAATGACTCTGCTTCGCAACTCGATGCCCCTGATCCACCTCCCTCTCCCACCTTGTCGAGCAGCCTGAAACGAGGCCACAAGGATGTAGATGCGATGCAGCAAAGCGGTGAGGTCGACCACGTGTCAGATGCACCTCCCACCGGTGCTGCACCAACGGGATCTTCACAGAAAGTCGGCGAATCTATTCTTATCAAGCGGCAGGACCAGCTGAATCCAATCCTGGATTTTATCATGAACACACCTCTGAATGATACTTCCTCATCTCCAGGAATGGGAATGGGCGCTCTTAAGTCTATCGACCTAGATGACATGATCACACGTCTGCTGGATGCTGGTTATTCAACTAAGGTCACGAAGACTGTCTGTCTTAAGAATGCAGAGATTACCGCCATCTGTACTGCGGCTCGGGAGCTATTCCTCAGTCAGCCTGCACTCTTAGAGTTGTCGGCTCCTGTAAAGATTGTGGGCGACGTTCACGGTCAATATACCGACCTGATCAGATTGTTCGAAATGTGTGGATTTCCCCCTTCTTCGAACTACCTCTTTCTTGGTGACTATGTGGATCGGGGCAAGCAAAGCTTGGAGACAATTCTCCTTCTGTTGTGCTATAAACTCAAGTATCCCGAGAACTTCTTCCTTCTGCGAGGCAATCATGAATGTGCCAACGTTACCCGTGTATACGGGTTCTATGATGAATGTAAGCGGCGTTGCAACATCAAGATTTGGAAGACCTTCATCGATACGTTCAACTGCTTGCCGATCGCTTCTATCGTAGCTGGCAAAATTTTCTGTGTCCATGGTGGACTTTCACCCAGTCTCTCCCATATGGACGATATCAGGGGAATCGCACGTCCGACTGACGTTCCAGACTACGGGTTGCTTAACGACCTTCTCTGGAGTGATCCGGCCGACATGGAGGAGGATTGGGAGCCTAATGAGCGTGGCGTAAGTTACTGCTTCGGTAAGAAAGTGATCATGAATTTCTTGCAACGGCATGACTTCGACTTGGTTTGCCGAGCCCACATGGTAGTTGAGGACGGTTATGAGTTCTACCAGGATCGCATTCTAGTCACTGTATTTTCTGCCCCTAACGTGAGTAATTCCCTAGCCGCTCCTATTGCATTGTGTAAGCTTGAAGTGAACCACTAGCATTTACTAACGGCCTTTGCAGTACTGTGGAGAGTTTGACAACTGGGGAGCGATTATGTCAGTCTCGGACGAACTCCTCTGCAGTTTCGAGTTGTTGAAACCGTTGGACTCTACCGCACTGAAGAACCATATCAAGAAGGGACGGAATAAACGAAACAGCATGCTCAACAGTCCTGTAAGTTCTCCCTTGCTTGGTTTCCTTTCCGCCAAGAAAAACCACTTCTGCACTGTGCAACAACGCCGAGAGCTTTGTGTTCTAATACTCCCCTCTTGAATGTGTTTTCGGTTCACTTGCTAATTGCCGCAGCCTGCAATTGTATCGGCCCAAAGTTATTAGACGTCCTGGTGATTCCTTGCCAAGAAGTCGGCATCCACCATATGTCACCACCAAAGCGATCTGAGCCAGGGCTCAATTGACGTCAAGCTCGCCATTTCAGTCATAGCGTAGTCCGTCTGAATTGATTGGGCAAACACATCATGAAAATCGGTCCTGCGCCGGACTCCCCGTCAATGTGTGCATCCCTCGGGTGCTAGCTTTTCTGGGGCTCCTTATTTGCAACGCAGCGATGCCGGCTCCCAACCAAACGCCGTTTTGTTTGCCATTGGCAAGCTTGGCGGACCAGGACCCGTTCATCATTACCAGGGCCTTTAATACGATATGCCCGCCCCGTGGGATACTCATCCAAATTAACTTCATCGCAAGTCCTACACCGATTTAGCGAGCTATGCTCTGACTTCGCTCTGTATACGGTCCCGGCTATTTTTTACGCATATAATGAATAGACAAGGTGTGCGGGGAAACTAATTTCCTGTCACCTGTGAAAACCCATTTGAGAGCTAAAGGCGATCGGAGTGTGTATTTTGACCAACTTTTCTATTCGATAGTTCTATGTCGAAGAGACATAGTTCGACGTATCATGATATCTTTTGGTTTCCCTCTTGTCTTCTCTCGCTTTGTTACAAATTCATATGATGCTGGTTCCCATTATCAATACTTCTATCCATATTGCTTCGGACATGGTATGGTCCATATAGCTCATTTAGATTTTTCTTGAAGGACTATTGTTATTTAAAGGCTTTTGTACACATTTAACTACCCATGCACATGTCCTTACAAAGAAATACTGAGTTCAACTGTAACAGAATTTCAAGAATGGTGATATTTGTGTGAACATATCGTAGGGTATGAAAGTTGAGCTACTAAAGCTTGTTAATCACCCTGGGGTTTGCTTCTTTCCCAAAATTCGCGCCTGTATCTCTTCTTCTATACGAGTGTCTTGCGAAAGGTGACCTTCCCTCAAGTCCTCAGAAATGGGTCCAATACTGCTCATAGCAAACTGAGAATCCTACATCCAACCCATGTCAGTAACAAGAATTGTAGACGTAATGCATACCTGAAAATATAAATGCACGTAATCGGACACAGACCAAACCCCAATAAAGGATAGGGTGATACTTACATACATAAAATATATACCCGTCAAGGTAGTACCAGGTAGTATTTCTGATTTCTTGGGCTTTCGAGGAGGAAAGCCTCCGGCGGGGAGTTTCAAGGCTGGAATAGCACTTGGTTGGAAGATGAAGGGCTTCGGCTTTGTGTTTGTCGTTATCTAGAATGCACTGTTAGTCATTGTTTGCATCTGTTAGGTTACCCAGCTTGACTGCTGTTGGGAAAGATCTTCATGTGTCGGTTGTATATGATGATGTCCCCTTGATTTTGAAGTGCACGTGCTGGTAGTTGGAATGGTAGGTTTGTTTACTTCAATGATGTTATTTTTATTCTGTACGACCCGTAGCCAGCAGACGCTCGGAGGAAATCACCGTCCGATTGGAGACTTGTTAACCGCTCACCTCCTGGCCCATCAATTAGGAAGGGGATCTTGACGGAGTTGTCCCCGCTAGCGGTTGAGGGGCAAGCTTGAAGTTGCTTTACGGGGGAATGATCTGTGTAGAAGAAGTCTATCTCCACAAT
Organism: Aspergillus pseudotamarii; assembly: GCF_009193445.1. NCBI lineage: Eukaryota > Fungi > Ascomycota > Eurotiomycetes > Eurotiales > Aspergillaceae > Aspergillus > Aspergillus pseudotamarii. The sequence goes on along the minus strand of NW_022475096.1, from coordinate 106,572 downwards.
TGCTGCATTGGACACTGTAACTGAAATGCGGGTTAGGTATTTAAGGAGGTTACCCCGTCTTCCGCCAAACATGACATGCACAAGTGGGCGGTATTCATAGAGAGATATGCTTCGTCCAGCGAAGATGTCATCGTGGAGATGGTAGGACAAGGGAGGGATCTCCGGATACCAAAGCCCTGTAGTTCCCAAGGGGAGGTGTTCACATCCGGTCTCATCTGGAAAGAGAGGCTGAAGGTCTGTGGGGACAGCTAAAGATACCATTTTGAAACCCTTGATCATGTCTGTCAGTGGTGTTTATCATTTTAAAGAGAAGGAGAGTGAGCTCACATCGAAGGAACCTTTCAAAGCGTGGATTGCTCTATTGGTACACAGGCGAGCTGTCTGCGGCAAGCCTTCTGACGAGCCTACCCAGTTGGATATCTCTCCTTGTCCGGTTACAACACGGAGTGCCATGACACCTCTAGGGCCGACGGCAGCGATGAACCCATTCAAGTTGAAGCACTCTTTGCTTAACCCTATGTGTTTCTCCTTAGGAGGAAGGGCATAGCCCAATATAAGCTGTTCTTTGTTTGTAAGTACGAATCGAAGACCTGAGACATATTTCTTATCACTTAGTTCCTGAAAGGAAACCCCGATTGATCTTATCGAAGAGGTGATTGAGATAGTTTGCTCATATATCACCCTACATTTCATTTGGTAAGGTGAGTTTCCGTTGGATCGTACGGAAAAGTCTCCTCCAACTGGTCTCCACGATGTTACAGGCTCCTTTGGCCATAGTTCAAGCTCCCTGTTCATCCCTTCACTGCTCAACGGTTGGTCAAGAACTAGATCTGCCATGTTCTTCAAGTAACCCCAGATCCGCTTTCGATTCTTCAACTCGTTGGATGAGTCTGATGTCACTGCTGTTTCCTCGTAGACAGCCCTCCAATCTCTACTGCGCAGTGCATGAGCCCCATTATATAGTAGATCCCTAGCCTCGAAGCAATATCCACGCTCTTGATGGTAAGCAAACCTTGAAGCCCAGAATGACTGCGTGAGTGGTAAGCCGGCAAACGACCTTGATGCCAAACGAACATTGGCAACACCGCAAGATGGTAGAAGCATCTGGATTTGTTCCAGTATCTCTTGAGGAAGCTTTTGAAAGCAATCAGCGGTGGTTACCCAATCTGAGGATATTGAACTGGTCAATGTCGTATTCTGTCGCCTATTCTGAGAACCAACAAGCGCTTGTCGCACCTCCAATACGTCCGACGGATCTGACGTGGCTAACGTCAAGGAAGAGCTCTTGTCCCATAAGAATCGTTTTATATAGCCCGCAATATATACATCTTCCCACAGATAACCCTCAATGGGATGTCAATCCATGAGCCCACCGTAGCTATGGCCCCAATCTAACCATCCTTCTATGTGTGCTGGACATGAGAGGCAAATATCGTACAACCGTTGGATAGGAACGGCGTGGGGATGAAGCATGCCTCGTAGTAATTCCCAACACGACTCATGAAGGAGGAACCTAGGTTGCGGGTGGAGTCGGTCACCTATCAGCGAAGGAAATGTGTCCTCCTCTGACAAAGTAAAGTCATTATCATCCCATCGCTGTTCTGCAGAAGAAGGTGCAGCACAGTTATGAAGGATCTCTGGAGGGACATAGCTGCCCACTCCTGTAATGAAAGGCTTCCCATCTAACTGAGAATTACCATCACATCGAACTATATAAATGTCAGTTCACAAATACTAACCGATAAATCCACTGCATCGAGGAGAGAAAAACAGCTCAGCACAGACTTGCACGAAAGTTTCTTTTCCAAGAGACTGTGAGGTGACGATATGGAATCTTTGCACCACAGATGATACAGTGCGGGCTGCTGTTTATCATGGCTTTCAGACTGGGAACCCTCAACGTCTGTGAGGCGAACTTAGGAACCAAGATAATTCCTCAAGGAATCCGATCTCACAGCGAGGGGGCTTAAAAAAATAAAATAGAGGTACAGTGTACCACTCTAAACCCAAGTGACTGCAAGGGGTGAGATCTTTGCGAAGGAAGGGCATAAGCGATGTATATATGGTGATACAATTGGAGGCAGCAGCATTTAACAATGCAAACGAATACTATTCCTGCCATCCTTAGAGGGTAGGTATGACGTGGCCGAATACGACGCTGACGAAGAAGCAGCAGCAGCAGTAGTAGTAAAAGAGGTGAGAGTTACAAGATGGTTGACTGATGCCAAGTCACCTGCCAGCCGCGCGGCGCCTGAGGCGGCCGTCAACATCCTCGCTGCCTACACGCCAATAAGGTTATAGATCAGGTATCGCCGTTGTATGAATAACTTTTGTATGTATGAGTCTCTAAAATAGCACATCCTGCTAGCCGAAGAAGTAGAAATGGATATTCCTGTACAAAAGCGCCAGACATCGGGGCCCTATCAACTGGGAAGGGATCTCAGCAGACAGGTGTTCAAAGACGAGAAAAGAAAAACGTAGAAGGATGAACCGCTTGCCACATCGACCCGCAAATGATACTCCATCTTCAGTTGGGTCTAATGCACTGTACCTAAAGGTGACTCCATCACTCATAGTCCCTAACATAGCGACCAGGAAGCTCAACGTCCCACATGGGCCGCTCCACAACTGCAACCTCCAAGTTACCGCCGTCTTCACGTTCCTGTTCCTGCGATTCTTCATCCGTTGCCTGAGGGTGTAAAGGTACAATTCCGAGAACATCACGGTATTTGTATGTATGCCACCAGCGACGTGCCGAATGTGAGTTATCCACGGCCTGCACCAACTGTTTCTGAGAGGGTGTGTCGCCATTGACAGCTGTCTTGTTAAGATGCTTCCTAGGGGTGCTGACGTCGTTTCCTTCGAGATTTCCTCTTCTTAGGCGAGCCAGGTTAGAATCATGGCGGGCTGCATAAGCTTCATCGTGATCGTATGCTTCATCATCTTCATCTGCCCCACGAGGACGCTCCTTCTCGAGAGATATCAATTGGGCCTTCGACTCGTCGCTTCCTACGATTTTGCGGATCTTGGAACCAAAGAAAACGTCAGACTGTGCTAATGAAATCTTGTCACCGGCACCAGTATTCGACTTCTTTCTGTCATTCTCCTCATCATCCAAAAGCCCACGCTTGCGCTTTTGGGATGAAGACTTCTTAGCAACCTGCATCGAACCCTGTCCATCATCATGAGTATCTGCAGAAGCACTCAGTTCTTCCGGAGACGGAAAGTCCTGGTTCAAGTCAAACATCCACAGCCAAGAAGTACCATAGAGCCAGAGACGTTCACGGGCCTCGTTCAAGTCCCAAACACAGCCCATCGCGCGATCCTTTACACCTCTAAACTCTGCAGGTAAGAAAGCCTTGGGGTTTCTCCTTGACCAATCCGACAACTTTCCATCAAGAGCATCAACTTCCACCAGTTGGTGCTCACTTGTAAGAGCCATCAACCGGCTTTCAACCTTAGAGTCCTGGCCAGCACCGTCGGCCAATAACTTCTTGCCGGCCTGGTTCAGAGGGCGGAAGGACAACAGTAGTACGCCAGACTTGAGACGGGGAATTGGCGATTCAGCGGCTGTGTGAGTCCAATGCTCGCCCTCAACCACTGGCTGGTCATCCTCATCGTCAGAATCTTCATCGGAGTCTTCCGGAGCATTGGCTTTCACCAAAGTCTTTGATTCAGCTTTCTCCAGCGACCAGGCATCCAAACACCCGGAGAGATCTCCGACTGCAAAGATCTTGCTGTTTTCGGAGAACACGGCGCATCGGATGGTCTTTTCGTACTCACCCAGGGTACCATGGGAAGCCTTCTCATGGCGAGCATGACGGGCAGCTCTGTTAAGTTTGACGAGTTGGGTTAGGACCTGGGGTTTCTCTTGAGGCGACGAAGCAGGCTTGATCCTGGCTAAATAGGTAGCACTGTTGGGACGAACGACACAGATCCACCGACTATCGGGGGAAACAGTAACAACTCGAGCTCCATCATTAGCGAGTGTAGGCGGGATATCAAGTTTTTGTATGCGGAGGGTTCCTTTCTCATCGCCTTTACGCCGCCGAACAGAAAATACCTTGACGCTGGATATCGTAGCAACGACTAGGATCTTTCCGTCGGAGGATAGCATAGCTGAGGTGATATTCTCCTCGCCCTATCGTGCGAACAGTCCATCAGCAACCAACTTCATGAGCTTCGATACTGGGTGATCTTCACATACCTGGATCAGGACCTTTCCAACTAATCTGTGCCTTTGCCCATCGAGGTTTTCTTGCAAAGATGTGGGACCGCGGAAGAGGCGCCAAATGCTAATCTCTCTATCCCAAAAGCTCATGACCAGTCGAGATGAAGGCGAAGACGCAAGCTGTGGTATTTGAGGCAGACTCGATAGCTTTCTGTGGTGCTCTTTTCCGAACTCACGCAAAGGTAAGACAACCGGTGTGGCGTCAGGTCCTGGTTATTGTTAGCCAACTTTGCCAACGCTTGGAAGATGAAATCAATTCCTACCTCCAGAAACAACAACACTAATGTCCTTCGTCTCATAGACAGCAAAGGTCTTCACATCATGGGTATGGTACCGCCGGTGCATCACCTCAACCCACCGGCCTTTCTTATCGCCCTTCTCTCCAACCTTCTTTCTGTAGACAACTGTTCTTTGGTCCGCACCCCCGCTAATAACTGTATCTCCATTGGCACTCACGGCAATGTCTAAAGTATCAGCCAAGTGGCAATGGAGTCGTTGGATAAGCGAGTAATTCTTGCCGTCCCAAAAACGAACTTCACCAGCAGAGTCGCCAGAAACAATAGTGCCGTCGGGAAGGCACTTCACAGACCATACCAGCAATTCCTTCGTACCGCCCGTCGGTCCCTTGCCCAAAGAAATTGTTCGTAGGAGTTGGCCATTCCGAATATCAAACAGACGGATTGAGCTGTCTGCATAGCCGGCCACAATAGTGTTACGATCTTGGAAGGTGACGCTAAGCACCCTGGCTCTCTTTGTAGAAGGTCGCATAAGACGAAGGAACCTAACATCATTGTCGGCCGTAGACAATATCACGATAGATCCATCCGCGCATCCCGCGGCGAGGTATTGTCCGGTGTATTCTCCTTCCGCTGGAGGCAGCCACTTGCCATCCTTTCCCCGTTTCGTAGGCTGCCATCTTGGCTGAGCCGCTATGCACCAGATCTCGCCATAATTTCCGCTTGAGTGACGCAGAGGACGCCCCTGTTCAATATCCCATTCAGTCACCGCAGTCGAGTATCCGATACTGAACAAGCGCAGTCGTCCGGGTATCTTTGAACCATCCGGGAGAGTCTCAGACGGATCGAGTGTCCAGGTAAGTCCTTCTATGCTTCTATCCTTTCCTCCGCGGAGAACTGTCTCCTGAAACCATGCGCCGCGCAATGGATTCCATATTTCAATATCGCCATTTGCGCGACCAACTGCGAGTCGGAGGGTGGGGACACCACGTCCCGCAAGTTCTGCAGACGGAGGGTGGGAGAACGCGAGCGCATTGATCGCTTGAGGGTTATAAGGAACGAAGCGGCAGCGGTGTATATCCATTATGATTAACGGCGTAATGCGGTAAAATCGAGTTTAATAGTTGACGAAGCTTCTTGCTTGAATGGAATGAAAGAAAAAAAAAATGAAGTAGATCCTCGTTGGAGAGCAGAAAAAGACCTACCCCGGCTCTCAACCTGTAGAGCCGACCGCTATACAATCATTCCGTTGTTGGTAAAGAAAAGGTCAAAGATGTTTCAAAGGTGTCACTGTTGTGGTGGTGGCCTCGATCTCTCTCTCTTTTTTTTTTTTTTTTGGATACAATTTTTAGCGCCGCGGAGGTTCCAATGTGTTATATCACGTGATTTTCCGGTTGGTTGCTTGTGGAGCGTCAAAAAAAAAACTTAGGCAAGGCACAAGGCTCCTCTCTTTACTTAATTCTTCGGTATTTTCTAGGAAGTGAGATCGCAAATATTACAAAGGCATCATTCCAGCACCTTTGTGACTAGGAGAGCAAATCGATGGACGATCATGAAGTTCACATAGTACGTACTGTAAATACTAATATACTAGTATTTGGTATCTCTTTCAGTGCCTTACAATAATTTTTAACACGACAAGAGAATATCCAACAGAAGAGGAGCGAGTACATGTCATTAACACGGACAAAGGAAATATTAAAATGATCCATCTGATGATTTAGAGCCCAGTCTGCACTCCGGCGTAATGCTACAATTAGGCATCGCACCAAGGAGCTTCCAAAGAGTCAAGGCTTGGGAACGAGTATAAAAATATTCTTTGTTTCAGTTGAAAGGAAGCACTGAGGCAACTTGCGTCCAGCATTATGGGACACCAAATATCAAGGGTACTCCTCTTGGCGAACTCCCAATATGTAGTATGGCCAACTCCCTGCTATAGTTTCAAAATATAACGCCAAGCAGTGTTGTCAGGGAAAATAGGCATTGCAGAGCTTATTATTGTTACTGAATGCTTGTGGTACACTTTCGTGGTGAGTCAAAGCACCATACGACTAGGCTCTTGAAGCACGCCGATAGTTAAGGGATGCATGTCCCCTATCATTTGAAGCATACAAGCCGCGTAACGCAAAGTGCTGTATGTAAGTAATATACGCATGCAAAGCAGTAGGTGCTTTTTAATTCCAAATGACCGTGGTGCAAGCCGGTTCAAGAGAGCGTATCAGCAAAAATAAACTTGTCGCATTTCACCTAAGAGTTATCAGTAATAAACAGACGCACGTCCATCGTATTTGATAGGCCCATATAAGTCCATTTAATATAGAGGGATTGCCACGTCAGAGAAACCCCGGTTATAGTTCCGGCATTGCATGTCACCAGCAGATAGCTAGTAATTCAGTCCCCGTTATTCGAACGTAGTGATAGGGCGCAATGATCCCAGGTTTTGCCGGGGTGCCATACCACAAAAAGGGTCAATTTCAGGAGTTTAATCAGTGGAGACTCCAAGGAGCTGGACTTCAATTTGTCTTCGGGTCAAAAAGAGGGAGTACATCTATATGACTAGGCAACCTTATCCTCGTAGACATCAAGGACGAGTGTTCAGAAACAAGAGATTGTTAGCGAGTGGGGAAGGGTTTCTCTGAATTTCTCCGATAGATTCACCAGGCTCAGCTGAATGGGGTGGCGATATGCAGTTTAATTCGATCTCGGGCTGTGCGCCTGCGGGGGTGTTGTTTGATAGGCACGATCCATGCCGTGAACAGGAATCAACCTGAGCCGCACACATTCAGACGATACCACTTTCAAACCGGTCGAAGACAATCCCCGGGAGATAAGCATTCATTATTCAGATCTTCGGTTGATTCGCCATGATTGCTCAAAATGGTTCAGTTCCGCTTAAATCCTGGCTATTTTATTTCCGACCCCCAAGATGATGGGATCCATGGCTCAATGAAACTCTATGCGACACCTTGAATGGAAATGAGGGCATACTCAATTGCAGATGTGACGGAGCTCTTTCTTTCTTTACCTTCTTTTCCCTGGTGGCGTCTACTACGCGACCACCGTCTCATGGTTGATGACCAAGTTTCAGCGTGTATTCATGGCGCAGTAGTTATGCGTGAGTTCTACTAAATGGGATCAAATTCGCGACCAGGATTGACTGTGCAGCAGTGGGTGTGCTGTGTTTACATTTCACTGACGCTTTCTCGCGGTCATTGCATACTGCGTGGTGGCATAGTTTTATTCTGCAAACCATTCCGGAAACTGGCCGTCGCTGGTCCCTCGTTTATTGGTACCTAACAGTCTTTAAGTAGTGCGACTGTTTTGTTTATACGCTAGCAAAGGTCAGTAACTAGACGATGCAGCATGGTATCAATGGCAATCGGCAAGAGACTAATGTCGAATGCCTCTAATTATGGGAATGGGCACTAGATATTCGACAACAGAAGACAGTAGCCGTATGCCTTGTAAGGATACCTTCAACTGATAGGGATTCCGAATATGGTCAAAGGCCTAATCCCATGGTAGGGCGTAGGAGCGTAAGACGGTCGGATCCAGGCTTCCGTTAGTCAATTAGAACAACGCATGTGAGTACTGTGTGCAGCTATCAGGATTATCTTTAGTAATAATGGGTTATGATGTATGATTCGATTCAGGAGGTGGCTGATGTATTGGCCCAGGCGTGTCAGCCGAAATTAGCAGTCTTATATGCTGCGTGGCACATATCCAATTGCAGGCGAGGTCCATATATTATTCCCGGGGACTTTTGCAAGGAATCCAACATGTGGACAAGAAAAGTGGGAAAACCAGCCATTAGCTTGATGAACTATCGCCGGACCAATCAATCCCGGGTCCCATCCCAGTTGTAAGGCACGAACGGACGCGGGAAGTAAACTTCCAGACCAGGATTACTGGAGAACATCAAGGAGGGTAAAGCACACGCTGGTTTTGCTCAGGCGATCATCGAATCAGCGCGCATAAAAGGCCTCTGGAGTCCACGCCAAGCATCGCGGCCAGATTACGCTTTATGTCATTCTGACCCCCTTAACTTCGGGGGAGAATGGACCCGCGACACTGCTCAAGGACTTGGACAAATGGTAGATATGGAAACGTGGCTTGTCTGACGATAAATCAGTAGTGTCTGTGTGTCTGTTCGATCCGGCCAAATGGTGTGGTGAAGGGCGAAAGTCCGACGGCTTTTGAGGAAAGCGTCGGATGTAAAGAAAAGGGGACGTTCTAGAGTCAACCATTGAAATGAAGAGATTACCCAGAATAGAAATGACTTGGAACCTAATTTCTCATCGATGATCGTGGCTCATAATTCCAGGCCGGGGTAGCCGAAACGTGGGACGCGAGTCAATCAATGACGCCATGGAACTGTCGAGAGAAAAACGAACAGAACGCGCAGTATTTGTGCCTCGCACGCGACTCTTTGTTTTCTGCAATCCTGTGACAAGTGTGAAGCAACAAACTTACTTACTGGACTATATGTAGTTTTGTTGTAAATAGCACTCTTAAACTACTAGTATGACCGAGGGTAAACTTCTTTTTTAACAACCTATCATTGGACGAAACATCGAGAAATACTAGCTGAATAATCATCTATTTATTCTTTAATCTTTCCATTTGCTTTTGTTTCCCTTTAGAGCTTTGGGGTTAAATGTGGAGTCGTTTATTTACACTACAATCGGATCCACCGTAGATTTCACGCTAAGCCATTTTCTCCTCTAGTATGTCTGTATGTACAAAGCCTTACTCCGTATCGTTCTCGGCATACAGTACAGCTTACCTGGGTATGCCTTATAAGAGGAATGAATGGTCAAACTTGACATAAAATGCCTCCATATGCCATCAGAACGCAGCTGAAAAGGAAACGAAAAAATACGAACCATGGTTGAGGCTCTCCGCTGCCCCAACCGTGAGAAAACAGCCTTACCGCAAACGGTCATATTGTCTTGCAGGTTCTGACTTTTCGCGTTTCTGCTTAGTAGTCGTTATCAATCAGCCGGGCCTTCATTCGCTGATCGAGTATTATTAAAAGGCTCACATCCTGCATGGGTTTCCCACTTTGTTTGAAACGATTACCATGCGATATGCTGGATGTAAATGCCTCAATTGTTCAAGTGCGTCGGTTATCGTAGGGCACACTACCGTAGCGTCAAGTGTCATTCGGAACGGGAGCAATATTGATACATGGCTGCATGCGTTATGACACAGAGATTGAAGGTTAAAGTAAAAGTTCGATCACTTGATCGGCTACAGACATGCGGCTTCTACGAGTAAAGTGGCAATTGCATGGTTTCGACCAAGGGCTTGCGCACATGATTCTTGTTGGTGGCACAAGAGTGTTTCGTCCACCACCATAAAAGGAATGCCGACTTAAGAACTGTCAGAAGAGAAACGTAGTGGATCCACGTAGTACCAATGTGATCTTGCAAATAATAATGGTATCTATGCTCTGTAGGACCATAACTAGAAATAATACGAAGGGAGGGAGATGGCGACGATAAGAAAGAGAGAGAGAGAGAGAGACCTGGGCACTTTCCGCGTTTGTCAGATCTACTTTTACTCGATACGCACAGCCAAGGTGTAGATACATCAAAGGATGTGCAGCCATGTGCGTATAAGATAATTATTTGCAGAGTATTGAACATCTTTCGACTCATCCAATGCCAGGATATGGATCAGATCACCGACTATACTCCGTAGATGAGCCGTAGACCGAATTGGACCAATATGCGACGGGAATCTGACATATGTACCAATTCTATGAAGTTCTTCAGGTCTTCCAGAACACCGCTTGTTGACAGGTTTTTTCTTACCAATTTTCGCCCTACCAGGCCCACATCATCCCATATTCTCATACCGACATATCCAGATTCGCTTAGTATGAGTATCGCAGCCGCTACTTCCGGCTACCGCCGTTTTGTGCGTACTGTATGTACAAAAGTGGCCAACGTTGAACATTCGTTTTTTGTAGGTGGACCGACTTGCCGGAATTGCGGGGCTGCAGATTGGCTTTTCCTTCGAGGATGAAAATGCTGCTTAATTAACCTTGAACCACTGCCCTTTGGTAGAAATTTACGTTCTTTGTCCCCTTCTGCCTCTAGGCAACCGAACGCAGGCAAGGATGATTTTTATGTATGTCCCTTCTGATGCCTGGCGGTTTGTCATGTTCGGCTTCAAGGTGGCAAGGTGAGTGGGCGGAAGTAGTATCCTCTGCTACTGTATTTTTCGAGATCCGCAGTGGGTTGCCACAAAATTTCAGCGTTTCGATTGCGGTGTGTTTTTATGCCGCAGTGAACTAGGACTTTAAATTAGAGTAATGAAAAAAAGAGTGATATTTTGCAAATACTATATTACAGACCGGGTTACTATTGTTATACCTCCACTGCGTTTTCAGCCTAGTCTTTTGGGTCATGTTCAACGGGATGGTTCAATGATACATCAAGAATTCTGGTGTATTATCGTTTAACACGTATAGATACAGACAGACCAGAGCACATGTATAACATAAAATAAAGGTCTACAATCCTTGAATCAACTCCAAGGCAAACAGTGATATACGCCCGAGAGTACGAAATATATCTGCACAAAGTAAGTTGGATCCGTTTGTTGCACCAACATCAAAGATCCATAATCGTACTACCAACTTGGGGAACAGCAAGTATGCACATCCTGAACGATTTGAGTATAGGTGGAATATGCATGGGACCGTGCAAGGACAACTGCAAGTAGTAGAAGTGTGTGAATGATGAGAGAAAGTAAGTAATGAATATAAGATCTGCAGGTACACAGCAAGGAGAGGTCTATAATTATCTCGGAAAAAGCACCTCGAGCATCCGCGTAAGTAGCCAAGTCACCTTTAAAATTGGAATATGCAGATATGATTCCCATATAAAGAGTAATGTCGGCAAAATAATATGTATCTGTTCCCAACGGATTCCTTTTGATCGATCTCTTGCGGAATCGCCACCCTCAGCTATTTCCTAAAGGAGAAGAAATCGAACATATTACTAGTCGGCGAAGAAATGATACATGGGCGGCAATGCCACTCTTTGCTATTTTAGGCAAGGACACCACTAAGTCCCTAGTGATTACCCCATATTTGGAGGTTGTCCATCACAATACGAATGGCCAAGGGATTAATATAGGAAGACGACAAAGTACTCCCTCCCTCCCAACTTCTACTAATGGAAGGTCGTAGACTGACAAGCTGCGCCCCTCTCCCCTTTTAAGCTCTGTCTGTGTCACAATGGCCTGATATTTCTACTAGGAGACAATTTCGAACTTAGGTTGCACTGAAAATACATAGGTATACTCTAATTGTTAACTACAGACATGGAGACATGTTTCTAACCTATTATCGCTTCAAAAATTCGGGGGCTTAGGATAATCAACCCTGCTAGCAAGTGCCCCTTTTACCCCTGTAATATGTGTTTCATTGTACCTATCTGGCGCAGTTGCTACTCCGTAAGTCATTCAGTATTAATTAGTTAGGGCGGTATCCCTGGCTTAAGTAATTGGTTTAACTACGACGGGTTAATATTGGGATAAGGGGCTATAGTGACTGTTGTTGGGGACGACGAATTTGGATAGCGCACACTCGGAAGAATGAAGTAGGGCGATTTATCGGCAGCACACGCAATCGTGCATTGCACCCCCATCTACGAAAGGCGGCTGTCCCGCTTTCAATAGTCTACTTAGATCGTACCACGGATTAATTTCTCGACTTTTGTCGGGAGAGATGCACATGCTTTCCGAAGGTCGAGCCGATACAACGCCAGTGGAGAGTGGAAATGATCGCCCCGAATACCAAGCAAGGACATGGCCGTTCCGTGCTGAACGATGAGTCCTAGTGCAGGGATAAGATAGCCACCATTGCATAATGGAGGTAATGCATTTTGATGTGGGGGAAATGAACTTAAACTGCTTCCAGCCACCTCAGCCACTGCCCATTTACGAAGGGAGGCGTGTATGTATATGGAGAGTGGATATTATAGTCTTCGTCCGAACTATGGCGATGACCTACAAACTAAGCCCGGGGATCATATCCGGTCCAGAATATGAAAGCTTCCCGAGGAGAGTACGGTGTACGTAGAGTCATAGGACGGCTACTTTATATCCAAAATAGGTAACATGGATAGATACAATTAGAATTGGACAAGACGGGCAATTGATAATGGATCACTCCTAGCCAGTCAATTGCGCCCCTTGCTTGGTTTGCACCGTATCACAGTGTCTGTGTATGAAATGGCACCCATAGCCAAATTTCACGAGTCTTTTTGGGGCTAGCGATGAAAGAAGGGGTAACACAACGCCGTTAATTGGAGAAATATTTGCCATTGACTGGATGATAGGCGTCGAGAATTAGAACTTTGACCAAAGACCTTTCTGGACAGGGTATTTCCGGATATGTTGCATGGTAGCAGACAGACTGCGTGGCACCAACGGCACGATGTATATAGCTTCCGCTCTAGTAGCTGTGCTGTCTGTGATCGTGAGGAGCCGATAATGATGGTGTCGTGACAGCATGTCTCCCCGGACTATTGATAGCTAAGCCATGTGTCCTGTAGAAAAGTACCAACTCCCTACAGGTTGTACAAATGCGGAAGCAAAACAATGGTTTTTGATGAGATCGTCTATATGTCACGATAGTAAGGGTAGCCCCTCCTTTCTATTGGGTTTCCGTTCACGATGGAACATCAATGACGAGATAAACATGTGTTGAAGAACTGTATGTCAATAACGTGAATGGTAGATGAAAGAAGCCCTGCCAATCAGTAAGAGAATTCCGTGTAGCGGATTCATGTCGTTAAATTAGGTTCAAAGGTCGAGATCAACCGAATATCGCGTCGCTTCAGCGTGTCGTGTTCATACATAGTTCGGAAGAAAAAGTTTGACATATGATTCTCTCCACGGTAAATCATGGTTGAGACTCCGGGTGTGTCAAAAACTCTAGTCGACTGGTCGAGGGATGTACATACATAAGCTCGGGCGAGGGGCATAGAAGATGGCATTGGCGGGTCGTGAATGGCTGCAGGAGACACGCGATGGAGTGGACAAGAAGTCAGGGTAGTTTTGGCGCTGAGCCAGTCAGCAGTCTATGACGGCGAGACGCGACCGCTTCCATGTATGTATGTATGTATGTGTACGTAGTATCATACCTCTACCGAAGTGCGTCGTAAAATGCGAACCACTCATTGATGGTTATTTACAGACCGTCAGCAGCTGAAAACTAAAGTCGGTCACTCCGCAATATGTGGGTAGTCATCAAATAGCATTACGATTCTTGAATTTACTAGGAAGAGGCTAGTCTAGGGCTATCCAAAGTATCAAATGAGAAAAGTGACTTCATCATACGCTCAATAGCCGGTAATATATGACATGGATCTATCCATCAGTGTACTGTACCTATCTACACACATACTCCATAATCAAGTGATGGAATTTCATAGCGATATCAATTTCTTTGAAAGGGAAGAGGCGTAAAAATTACCATTCGTGATTTTCTGCTGCAGACCGCAATGTGCAATAGAAGTACCATGAAACTCTGGCTTACCTACAGTAGAGGAATTTACAGTGACACAGCTTGCACAGTAGGCCCCAAATTTGTAAGTTTAATATAAATGGAAAGGAGAAAAAAAAAAAAAAAAAAAAAAAAAAAAAGAAAAAGATAAAAAGAAAAAAAAAAAAAAAAAAAGGGAAAAGGAAAAGGAAAAGGAAAAGAAAAAAATGAAAAACGAAAAGGACAAAATAGTTGGTCACTGAGCCAAGGACCCGAGGTGTTCCTGGCTTGAATAAGGGAGTCAATGGCTGGTGAGGACTGGTCGGTGACGACGGAGATCACCCCACCGAGAAGCCCACCGAAGGAGCGCTGGTGCAGGTTAGAGAGTTTAGATGCAGCCTTCAAGAGCGAAAAATAACGGGAAAAAAAATGAAATAGTAATAAATTCAATAAGAAAATAATAACGATGTCCTGTATAGATGAACAAAGACCTGTCATTGAATGTATATTAGAAAATATTAAAGGGAATACGACCGTCAGCAAGCATTGTAACGTAGGATATGTATTTCCCTGGCTGGATCTAGGGCTCAATGGATCCTGAAAATCGATGATTGTTATACATTGATACGAAAAATCTGGCTCCCTGGAAGGAAGAACGACACAGAAAGCCGGAGATAATTAGTACAAGGTAGTAAGTAACCTTGTACCGTATACGGCCGGTCACTCAGTACTAGGTACCAGGTACCTTACTAAATGGCTAAAATTACGTACCTGGCCGTATCAACGGTATTAACTTTCGCCCTTCAGTAAGGGCTCCCCTCGATCCTGTATGGGCTTAGGCTGCGCTAGGCAGACTTCCCTGCCAAGTACTCCGTACTATTATAATGCTCTATGCGAGGTTCTGCAAATTAGGACTAACTAGTAGTATAGCTACCTACCTCATTACGACTATTGTTGCGGTGCTGAGCATTGATGGAACTCCTATTCTCGAATTCAAACCAGTATCCTGTATCATTCAGTAATTCAGTCCAATTTCCCCCCGGCCACCATATCCTTTGATGGGTCACTGGTGGTTGGAAATGTAGGCATGAGACAAGGCAAGGCGTCATTTTGTCAAATCATTCCATTGTTTCACAATCTACTGGATATGGCATGCTTTTTCGCCTACAGTTCTAGGAGGTGCAAGGTAAGGTCCGTTCGTAGAACTCTCAGCCAACGCTGGTCGGCGAGGTTAGGTATCATTGAGACGGCGCTGAAACAAGGACCGAACCATACGCTTACCTGGTACCTTTCACATTACTGTTACTGCTAATTAATACTGGGAATACTAAACACGATCCTCAATACGGGAAAAGCGTCACGCTTTACCATACGGTGTGGGCAGAGGTAACCTGCAGCGACTCTCGAGACTTCTATCTCCGACTCTTGTCTCCATTTCTGATTCCCTCTCTTCTTTTCTTTTCCTCTACTACACCCGCCTGGAGAGAGATCACTCCTCCTCATTTTTTCTCTCCTCCTTTCCTTCCATCTTCGCCTCCTCTCCCTTTCCTCCTTCCCCCCTCCTCCTTTTCTAGCCTCCCGCCAATTCTTGGAGAGATCTGAGACTGGTCTGCCGGCAAGGATACAGTTGACGGAATTGTCTATATCTGTCGACCCCATCTTCAGCCCGTTGCACTAGCTCTCCAGTCGAGCCGTGTCCGTCAGCTTCTTTGCTTCGACGTCCTCATATTTCGACGTTTGTTAGCTCAAACGGCGATTCCCCTGACCGCCGGTGTCCGATCCGTGACGTCGACGTTGTTCCCCTGATCAAGCTTCTGCCGGTTAGAAGAACGACCAAGAAGGGCTTTTTTTTTCCATCTTTCGTCTTCGTCTCCTTTTCTGTCATAAGCGTTTTTTGTGTATATGATTTGTATTTTGTGGTGATTTCTTGGGAGGTGAGAGAATCTTCCCTTTCCCCTTTCCCTGGTTAAGCACAATCCCCCATTCGTGCGTCAATTGTGTGTTTGGGACAAGACTAGGATGATATTTGCATGTGTCGTTGGTCTTCTATCGATATGGATCCGGTAAAAATTCACTGTGTGAATATGCCCAATATGCTGGCGAATGCCAATGGTTCAAAACCGACAATTGGATAATAAACCTGAATCGGTTGCAACTTTCAACACCTACGAAACCTCCTGCTCCCCCATGGAGCAATTGGCCTGCATATGGATTTCAACAATTCTTCACGACTAGACAATGGATAGATCGGGGCAGGTGGGCGACCGGTTGAGAAAGCCTCAGATAATAAGAATTGGTCGGAATAACGGGTTCTCGTGAGGTTGGAAGATTAGGATGCTTTCATAACACGGGTCCTACGTTCTGGATGAAGATTATCTCATCAGCCGTTCATATCATCTGCAAGAGTGGCTCACATTCTTCAATGGCCGGGGTGGTTCAAGGGGTATTCAGGTGCTCTGGAGAGCATGGAAACTGTCAATATCGTGCATACTTTGGCCACCACTTGAACCTATGACATGCCCAAGCTACAACATCACGCAATTGAAGTCTTACGCACAATTTAAATGAGGAAACCAGAAAGAACACCTGGAAAGGACTGAGTGGCTAACATGACTTTTTCCTGCTCCAGGAGACCGATTTTGATCTTTCCCCCGATACCTTCAGCTTCAACTTGACCTCACTCCCTTAACTGTGGAACTGGTCATTGAACGCCCCGTTTGCATTATCTCGGCTGTGTACAAGAACCATTCATACACCAGAGGGCAAATTGTACGTCGTAACATTCTTGTTGCATTCTGACTTCCCCTGACGATCTCCCTATCCCTACATAGGGCTCGTGCCTGTACTCCCCTTCCACATTCCGGAGTACCCCCATAAGCCGGTTCCTAGGGTGAAGACGTTCGGTCGTCCTTCGCCTTTTGAACTGGTATCCTACAGTCCACAGGTGACAGATCATCTCATCTTGTCCCAGCCTAAATGCCAGACTCGCCGTCACGGTAAGGGTTGTACCGTGCCCTCTGCCCGAAGGCTTTAATCTGGGTTAGTACTCTTATCCCCGGGTTTCCCCCCCCTTATCACCTCCCAATCTTCTTTTGACTTTTACCTTCCTTCATCGACCTTCCTTAACCTCGCATATTTGCTTCGTCTACCTCTCCATTCTCTACATTTCTTTTTTCTGTTTGACTTTTGCAGCCTGTCATTCTCTGAAGGCTTTTAATTTTTAATATCTAATAATACCTTTACTAACAGTCTCTCCTTTAGCTCCGGCCACGAAAGGCTTCAACTGGTTGTCCGGCTCCCTTTCTCCTTTCCAGTATACAGGCTTATCGTCTTTACACTGGTCTTTAATATTCCCAACTAATTCCGCTCATTAATTCGAAATAATCTGGCGACTGTCATTCTCTTAATTCCGTCGTTTCCTGATAGACTCGGCTCTGATCAGGTCCACTCTTTTAATAATATTACCGTCGAGATAGACATAATTCGACATCATGGCCTATCATAAGCGTCCTACGTCCAGCTATCAGCCTTGCGAAACTTTCTTTGTGGAATCGTACGAGGACTTCCCTGCGCCTCGTATGGACCCAAAGGAGCACGCGAAATTGATTGCTCGCGAGCGCCAGTATGCCATTGCGGATGAGCTGTCCAAAATTGCCAGCGATGAGTTCCGTGATGATATTCTGTCTCACATGCTGGACATGGATGTTGGTTACCATATACTCTAATTAACCTAAGTCGCTCTTGGCTAATCTTATCTTCGTCTCAGGCATCTACGCTCCCTGATGTTGAATCGATCGATATCCAAACGGAGATTCAGTGGTTTATGCGCCCTTACTTGCTCGATTTCTTAATCGAAGCCCACACGGCCTTCCAGCTGTTGCCCTCGACCCTTTTTTTGACAATCAATCTCCTCGATAGATACTGCTCAAAGCGTGTGGTCTACAAGAGGCATTATCAACTGGTTGGGTGTGCAGCCTTGCTTATTGCAGCGAAATATGGTGACAAGAAGGATCGCGTACCAACCATCAAGGAACTCAAATCGATGTGCTGCTCCCTGTATGATGACGATATGTTCACACAGATGGAGTGGCATGTTCTGCAGACTTTGGGTTGGACGATTGGACACCCAACTGTGGACAGCTTCCTTCAGATGGCCGTCATAGACACACCATACGATCCCGAGGTCGAACACATGGCATTGTACATCTCAGAGATTTCTTTGTTTCACAGAGAGTTTGTGTCCAAGCCATCCTCTGATCTTGCAAGAGCTTCATTAGCTCTTGCGCGGTGTATTCTTAATAGACCACAGCCTCGCCATACCGAGTGGGCTTCACAATACGATTCGATGACATTGGTGGGCTTGTCTCAGCAGCTTCATCAGCCTTCTCAGATTTTGTTCCGGAAATATTCGTCGGCTCATTTCTCCAGGGTCTCAAAGATTCTAGAGCAGTTTTTGGCTCGTCAAACTTCGGTCGCTAATTACACCCCACCAAGCCCACCCTCAGACATCAACGCTGAGTCCAAACCGTACGAAGGCGAAATTGGACTTGCTACGCCGCAGAAGGCTCCCCATCCGTCGAACATGCCCCACGGATATATCACGCCTCCAATTACACCCGAAAACGATGCCTTTGTTAATGGGGGAAGCACTACCTTCGTGAAAGGGGTCGCAGGGACGAGCGCCTGCTCTCCCTCCCCTACGCCACCACCGAGTATGCAATATGTGGATTCTCATGTATATCAAGAGGCCACGTTCACCCAGGGGCAGCAATTCCTTCAACCACAAATGTCATTCACCACTAGCTACTGAAATCAACAAATCAGTTGAGGGTGCTTTCCGTCAATAGTGTATCAATACATTAGTGGATAACAACATCGTCGCACTGAGCTTCATATGCATAAGTGCTCGATCTGGTTTATGTCTATCATCGATATTCTCAATGCTCGACCGATTACCTATGCGATCGAAGCTTTGTTCTCTTTTTGCATTATCATATTTCTAAAGGGCATACCCATTTCCTTGTGTTTTCATCCCTTGGGAGTTCCAAGTTGCATCTCATTCTTATATCTAGCATTGCAAGCGCGAGCCGTTCGAGTCTTAAATTGCATTTGCCTGTTTACATTTTTTTTTATTAAATTATTTCTTATTTCATATGTGATCTTTCTTTTCTCAGCCTTTTTGGAGTTCAATCCCATTCATCGGCACCCAGGTGGCAGTTTGTGCTTGCTGACCTGAAGATTATATTTGCCCCCCTTTGACCGAAATTCCCCCATCCTACTCAAATACATACACTAATGTGGCATAACCTCTCACCTCCCATGGAATATACTTTTTTTTTCTTTCGCAGGCAGAGAAATGCGTTGTCTGCACCATTCGGAATCTTGGCTGATGGAGAGAGGTCCCCTCCAAAAAAAAGCAGAAAAAAGACCGAAACCAAAAAAAAGACAAAAAAAAAAGCAAAAGCAAAAGCGCCAGTGAAAAAAAATCTTCCACACAAAAGCTGCGAGGTAAAAAGAGTTAACATAGCTTTTGTTACCCTAATGATTTGGACAGCGAGAAGGTATTTGGACAGGTGGATGAACTTGAGCGTTTCCGTGTCAGTTTGGACACATTTGCCCCTCTGCTTTCTCTAGATTTCCTCTTCTTTGTTTCTACTTGGAACCCTACCCTTTTTTTGTGACTCCCAGCAAACTACCCGGGAGTATCTTATTTATTTTGGTGGATGAGCTGAGATGAGATGAGCATAGTATACTACTACCATAAAAAGATCGTAGTAGAAATCAATACATGATACCTTATGAAGGACATCTCCTGTGGAGGGTTATTCCTCTCTACCTTAGTCATGGATCGATGAAATAGGAGATAACCATCACGAGACCTCGAGCCATTTCCATCGCATTATAGAAGGGGCCCATTTATTACATAGACTAAGATCTACTCCTGCTCATCCCACCCGGGTAAGTATTCCGGAGTTTGATTAAAGGCCGTCCCCCCTTTACTGGGTCCCAAAGCATGTATGTACGTATTCCGTATGTCCCTTTGTTATCCTGCCGTGTTGCCGGGCCTTGGTAAACTCCTTCCTCCTGGTCTGAAATCTACCCACGATACGTCGCCCTGAAAGTCCCCAGGGCACAGCGCACCTTCTTCTCAGGGCTCCCCTAAAGAATGTTCCCGGCAGTTGGCAGTTACTTTAATTACCCAATTATTCAAGGGTCAAAAATAGATTAATTTATAATGAACAATAATCAACCGGGGGGGGGAAGATAGTCAAAGTTCACATAATGATAATACATTATATATCCGAAAATACTATACAAGCATAGATGTGTCAATACGTATCACTAATTGAACAGATATAATCAAGGATAGTAATAGTCCTTCGATCCAAAAATAAAAAGCCATCAAGTCATGTCGGGCGTAAGATGATAATCCAGTGAGCGAGTTGAATTGGAATTCAATCCAATGCCCAGCATCAAGAAAGAATCCAGGAGTGAGTGGCAATGACATGACCTGATGATGTGTACCCAACGGAAAAGTGAAAAGGATAATAACAATAATAATAATAGCCAACCACCTGAGATTATTCGCTAATCTCCCCACGCTATGCGGAACGCCGGACCTGAATCAATAGTGGCCAAAAAGGAAAGCAAAAAGAAAGGGTAATATACACGCGTTATAACGAAGGTGAGAAGGAAGGGGGATCAGAGTTGGCTCATGGTGTCGGGGTCCCAACCACCGGTAGGTACACCGCTTGCTGAAGAAGTTTAATGGGCTTCTCTCGTTGGGTGATTGCATGGTTAGATGCAAGGGCGCTGGTACCTCGAAGCTTCAATCGGAAAACAAGGGAAGGGCGACAACCACAGAGTTCATGCCAATTCCGGGGGAATGTATCATGTGCTTTGAATGATAGGGTAGGGCGGGTAAGGGGGAAAAGGAACACAAGAAAAGGGCAATAACGAAGAAGACAAAAGCAAACAAATGACAACCCAAGCTCGTAAAAGTACAGTGGCATCAGTAATATATATACAAGGGCATGGATGTGGAATCCGGGGATCCCAACAAGGGGACGTCAATGAACGAACGGTCAGCCACGGTGGGAACTAGCATCAGGGGGCCATGGTTGCGGTGACTTGAGCGGTCCAGAATGTATAGAGAGAGAGCGTATCCGCCCATTGCCGGTCTCGAACGAGAGACGCGGAAGACGAGAGAAACGAGAAAGTTGTGCTGCCGATCACTCGCCTCACTTTGGGAAAGCCGCGCGGATAATCAGCTGACTAAGAGCCCGTCTCACACCCGCTGGCCAGCAGCAGGTGACCAAAGGCCAAACGCTGGCACCGTTCATTGTTTACTTCCACCGCTGCTTGTCCCAATCGGATGGTCTTGTTTCGTCATATATTTGTCCCCCCTGGTTATGAACGACGACGGGAGGTTGCGTTCGGCGTGGACCTGTGTTGGACCCTATGACACCAGAACGGTTCCGTTAGTGACAGCCCTAGTGCAAGTTGGAGATAATGGCCAAGGTGCAGAACGGGGAACATCATGTTAGTAAGAGTCAAAGGTAGCACTACATACCTCGCAGATCTGTGACAACCACCTGGTCACCGCTACTGCCAGTGCTTGCCAGAGTAGAATTGGACTGGTTGACTTTATGAGGCATGATGGTGGTGGTGGTGGATGTGTTGTTGTTATTGTTTGGAAAGTCGAGAGGATGGTTTGTAGCGAAGAGAGTATTATAGAAGATAAGAGGGGTTGATATGATATGGAGTACTCAAGGCAGAGAGTAGAGGGCGATAGAGGAGGTATATAAAGTAAGGTCAGTGGCGGAGCAAGGCAAAGTCTAGAAGCCCAGGCAATCGTAGGCAAAACAATGAGGTCAGGAGGATGAAGGAGGTGTGAGAGAGATGATAGATTGTTTGTCACAAGAGAGTCTTTGAAGCTTGATTGATTAATTGATTGTTTAATGGTTTGAAGTGGGTTATGGGGAGCGGACGAGGGTGGCCTTTTGTAGGTTTCCTACAAGTATGGGGAAGTATGGGAGAATCTATCCAAAAAGGAATAGAATCGATCATCTTGGGAATTTTAGCTTCGAAAACTAGACCCAAAATTAAAAATAAATAAATCAGAAATCAGAGTAAAAAAAAAATAAAATTAAAAAATAAGAAAAAAAATAAAAAAGGCACAGAACAGATCCAGAAAGTGAAACTAAACTAGTCATTGGGGGTCGCGAGAGATCGGTCATCTTGCAGTGATTCGAACAACTATACCAAGAACAGGCGATGATGTGGATAGCATATTGGATGATGGGACCACTTCCAACGAGGGACGTCATCTCCCTCCCCCAATAATGCAATAAAGAATACAAAAAAAAAAAGGATAAATAATGCTCCCTAATAATAACCTTCGACGCGAAGAAGACCAAGGTTCTGGAATCTGGGATCAGAAAAGGGTCCAAAAAGTTCATTCATTCATTGACTTTCTGACTCCACCGCCTCTCTTTTTGCTTTTACTGCCAGGGGCAGAAAAATAAAATAAATCAAAATCAATTAAATTTAGCTCGAAAAGACGAGGCGGCGAACCGGATGGCCATAACACCCGTCCCTGATTGGCCACTACCGACGCATCGTCGACGGGATGTTCGTAGGGATGATGGTCAATGATTATCTTCAATCAAATCAATCCATCAACCGGTGACAGCCCTCTGTTTGGCTCGGCTTGCCAGTTCGCTGCCTTCTACTCCAGTCCCTCTGCCTGAACATGACTCAGGCCCAAAAAAAAAAAAAAAAAAAAAAAAAAAAAAACCAAGGAGGGCACAATGGCTCCAGCCACACTTCGAGTGTCAGGTTTGCCAGCGCCTGATGAGGCTGATTCAAATACAACTCCTAATGCTCGCCCTGATGTGGCGGTGGCAGGATCAGACGGGCAGCCAACTGGTCCAGAACAATAGTTGTAACTTCGCTTGGAAGATCCCAATGAGGTGCCTAGAAGAAGGGAGGATCCGTCGTCATATCTACCTCAGTTTCACCAACGCAGGTCCATGTGTCCAAAATGAATGATGCGTTGTCTGTATTTTACGTCCTGGAACCGAAAACCCCGTTTCCTATTGGCCTGTAGACCTCCGGGTGGTTATTTTACAGAGTTGTGTACAACTCCGTAACAGGTCAATCACCTGATTGCTATTTATATGGACATTCCTCACGACCACGCCTATTATTATCCACATAACATCATTACTTGGATAAGTAACTAGAGAAATGACTTTGAAGCATCACTTTACGCACCATTCTGGAGCATCCCCATCCCCATACTCAAGGCTCACCCTCGGGATATCTTTTCGAATGTACCTTCCAGTAAGCTGTAACTCTAAATATGGTAGATCCCAACCGGGCTTAGCGCGTCCGGTACCTGTGGATACAAACTAAACAAACCATGGGTGTTACCCATGGTACTGCGCGGAATTAAACACCTCAGCCTTTTTCCATCCCGTACTAAGTCAGTTACTAAATGAGCTCAAGTGGAATCCATCCACTTGGTTTATTCCCCCTTCCAGCGAGCTTCAGGTAGCGCACCAGGTCGGGTGCCGGTCCTTCCTACTACATACGTAGTACATGCAGACTTACACACAAGCCTACGTGCATGGCTTATCTCGCTCGCTCACAAGCTACTAAGCAACCATTGCAGACGCCATATGCCACTTCATCACCAGCCAACAAAACACGGGGTAGTTTATTCCGTCCAGAACGAACTGGAGAAAAGACCTCTCCGTCTAATTGAGACGTGGTGCTAAACCCAATTCGGTCCCCCAGTCCTCTCTACCTCCGGCAACCTAGTAGTAGGATTACTGTAAGTGCCAGCTGTACGAAGTACGGAGACTGGAGGGTACCTATTGCTACTCTAGTCCTAAAACAGTCTAGACTCTAATACCATGTCAACTAAGCTAACCTAACTCAGGTTAGCCTACCTTATTCTCTCAACCAGAAACAAGACGTACTAACTGTGTAGACACTTCAAGGCCCCCTAACTCACTAGTAGTACTACCCTGGAGTACTTACAGATAGATAGATAGGTGTACGGTAACCTACCTTACCAGTTAGTCCCAAAATAATTGCGCAAAAATTGAACTACATGACATACCTATCATGCGGTGTAAGGATGACAGTCTCCGTAAACTACTATAAGCTAGTCGACTAGTAAGCACCACCAGAAATGGAAGAAGATAAGGACCTAGTCTAGTTCTAGTTCTAGCCTGAATTGGGTCTTCGGGATGGGAAAAATGATGGGGAATGGATCCCTAATCAGCTGATCGGTTCGTTATTACCGTTATCGTCCTTTATTGGGGCTCGTATTGACCATTATTATGACTTTCACCGCTAGAATTGGTTGCATTATTGCCTCTCTCTCTCTCTCTCTCTCTCTCTGTGCCTTCCTCTCCGCCTTGCTCGGGGTTTCTCTCATTTGGGGGGGGAGGAGGGAGAGGTGGGTAATGATCATCGCGAGAGTCATTCTGGGTTTCCGTGTTGAGGGGGTGCTGCTAGATACCCATGGCACGACACCCTGGACTGGCATTCCTGGAGTGGTGCCAAGTGTATCCATCTCCCCGTACGTAAGTTGGATGCTACGGTTGTTGATCGGGATACTTGCTGTAACTTGCGCCGTAGTTATTGTCTCCCTTGTACCTTACATAATGAGTGATTTGTTCGGCTTAGTCATGGGTCAACCCCAATGGATTGTTCATCACTGGATCGAGAAGTCTCATATACTGAAAGGTTTAGGCTGTAACCTAGGCATTAATACATGATAGTGAAAATCAACGGGAGAAAAATTAACAAAAAAAGTACGATATGTGAAACTCGTAGCCCGAACGCTGTAGTGAGGCACTCAATCATGTTGACCTTAACGCCCAAACACCTTATCGGTGATATTGCCAGATAAGAGGCTCCCAGTCCATAACAACCAATCTACATCTAGGCTCAAATCATCACGGCCGCTGATTGCCTGCCCTCTTCATCCGTTCTTCCCACCCATTCATACTTCGTCGAATCCCCAGTGTTCTCCTTGTCGGCACTGGTGCCCCGCGCTGCAACCTCGACATTGTAGTCGTGTGATACGTGGTCGCTGGTCGGGCACCTTCAACCGGTCCTTGAGGTCTTTTAACCTCGCTCGCTGCCCACTCCCTTCCGGCTTCGCCCTTGTTGGATATTTCCTTGCCCTCTTCACCGCTGCGCAAGATCGGTTTCTCCGTGGGCTTTGAAGATGTCGCCAGCCACGTGTAACGGTTGGGGTCCGACGGTTCGAGAATCGGACGGGCTGCTTGCAGGCGCTGCGCCTGTGGTCGATACGTTGAGAAGTTCGTCGGGAGCACGCTTTTATTTTTGCCGTCTGTCGTCTGTCCAATGACGTTGTTTCGATCGCCAGGGGCCTTGTGGCAGTGTGCCGGTGCTGATTCGCTAGATTTTGGTTTGGGCTGAGACGAAGGCTTACTGAAGAACCCGAATATGCTCTTCTGCGAAAGGCCAACCACACTGCGTCCAGATGATCCGGTTCCTGCTGTTTTTGATTTGTCCTCGAACCCGAGTCCCGGCTTTTGTTCCTGCCTAGTGGGTGTGTTTGTCGCGATATACTCCCGTGCTGTCGAGAATCCAAGCGACATGGTCGTGGGTACGGAAAAGTTTGAGCCATTCATTGTGTATGTTGAGGCAGACACATACGTGGTTGTGGTTGATATCGAATATTCTCGGCTATACCGTGGTCTTTTAGCGCTAGGCTCCTCTCCTTCGACTGCTCTAGAACCGTCCCATCTAAACACAGCATCCGCAGCCTCTCGACCATCTACCGTCCACTGGTCATCAAGTGTGGAAGGTAGTGAAACCTGACCCTCGAGCATAGCCTCGGAAGTCGGTCTCGGCCGCCGTAAGATGTCAGCAATTCCATAGACGATGTGTTCATGCAGATTAGGTCCTAATAAACGAAATCGTGATTCTATGATTTTTTCCGGAAGGAATGTTGATACATTCGTCGTTTCACCGCTGCGGGATTGCTCAAGGGGGTAACTCAGGTACAACAGCGCCTGCGCTCTAGTCATGGCCACGTAGAGCAGCCGTCTCTCTTCGTCCGAATCCTCTGCACGCGAATGAGGGATAATGCCGTTATACACAGCTGGGACGAAGACAACCGGCCATTCCAGGCCTTTTGCGGCATGGATAGTGGAGATCGTCACTCTCTCCTGTGATTGCTCACCCTCCTCTCCCTCTTGCTGAAGAACCTCAGTGGAGAGCGCCACATTGGCCAGAAAGCGCGACAGTGCCTCTTCTCCCGGATGAGCTTGCTGCTGTGAGAGGCCTTGAATTTCCGGGAGGCTTTCGTCATGCTCATTCTCGTCCCCGGCTGCAGCTGTATCTTCCGCTTGGCCCAGAAGCTCTTCCACGTTCGCCCATTTGTTCTCCTCGTTGGTACCGTACGTCGACGTAAGGTATTCTCGGAAGGAAAGCTTCTTGATCACAAACTCAAGAAGCTTCTTCGGAGCCGAACAGTCGGCGCATTCGAGGAGTTTTTGTCTCGACGACTCAATGAGACCGACAAAATTACCTAGCCCATTACTGGTAGGCTTCGACAAAGTCTTTTCGGTCGACCTGCGACCTTGTGCCACGTCCTTCATGAAGTCCCAGAGAGGCTTGTTCGCTTTCTCCGCACCACTCATTAACGATCGAATCGATTCTTCCCCGATTTTCCTCGACGGAACATTGATAATTCGCAGAAGCGCATCGGCGTTTCCCGGCTGGCTAATAACTCTCAGATAATCCAGAAGTAGTTTGATCTCTACTCTATCGAAGAAGCGTAAGCCTCCAACCATCCTGTACGGCATGCCTTGTTTTCCCATTTCCGATTCGATCTGTCGCGAAAGTGCGGCCGACCTGAGCAGTATCGCAAAGTCGGAATACTTCAGCAGCTTCCCCGTCATGGCAATGCATCTTTTAATTTCGAGAACGATCCACTGAGCCTCGGCCTCCGCTGTTGGCAATTTCCGCAGTACCGGCATCGTCCCTACACTATGGGTTGGCTGCAACCTCTTAGCCGGCCGCGACGAGTCTTGTTCGATAACATCTTGAGCTGAGCTCAAAATGGACCCCGACGACCGATAATTATCCTCTAACAACACAACCGACGTATCAGTATACAGCTGCTGCATACGCGTCAAGTTCTTAATCTCAGCCGATCGAAACCCGTATATACTCTGATCCGGATCCCCGACAACTGTAATCCGTCTATTCTGTGATGCGAAAAGGTTCATCAACTCATACTGGATATGATTTGTGTCTTGGAACTCATCGACTAGGACTGACTGGACGTTTGAAACGCACTGCGGATGTTGTCGAAGCAGCTGGGCGCAGCGTAGAAGTAGATCATCGTAATCGAGTAGATTTGAATCCGCCAGATGCGATTCATACGCTTGGTAAACCTGAACAAACTCCCGGTGCTCCAGCACTTTGGAGGCCTTTACTTGTTTCGCTTCCAAATCCCCCGGCGTCACCCCATGAGCCTTCTGATACGAAATCCGCCCGCGAGCCATATTAGGCTGGATATTGAGCTGTAACCGCTTGACAATCCTCTACCGCAAACAGACATCCAAGTAAGCAAGCCGCACCCCCAAACAATCACAATGTCTAGGGAACATACCCTGATAATAGCCAAGCTATCCCCGGAATCTGCGATTCCAAACCCTTTCCGCAGCCCAATTAAGTACCCATAAGTCACCAGATATCGTCGACAGATGGAGTGAAACGTCCCCAGAATCAATCTCGACTGCACCCGATCCCCAACCAGCTTTGACAGACGCTCCCGCATCTCCCGGCTCGCTTTGATTGTGAACGTGCAGCAGATGACATCTTGCGGTCGATAGCCATGATGGGAGAGGAGGTACGCGACGCGCGCCGTTAAAGTCTTGGTCTTTCCTGAGCCGGGTGGGGCGAGAACCTGGAGTATCGGTGATGGCGACGACACAGCGGCTCTCTGCGCAGAATTCAACCCACCGAGTATCGAATCCATGTGTTTTGGGAATGATTTGGGCGTGTTGGGATAGTTTGGACTTCGTGGGGGGTTCGGCGTGTGACGCGCTCTTATCGCGTGGTCATGTGATTGAATGTATATACTGTGAAGTATGGATGTTCTTGTTCTGGAAACTTTCTTGGCCGTCTCTCTAATATGAAGCTTTTTCGAGGACGTATTTGAAATGTTCAGGTCTTGTTTTGTTGGGTCCATTCGCTTTGGTTGCAATACTGCCTTTAGTATTGTATAGAGAGCATGCCCTAGCTGGCCAGATAGAGGTAAATATGTCTCTATCATATATCAGACCAAATAGACTCGTATATCGGCCTAGTATACGGTTCGGCAAAGTACGCGGTGGGTTATAGAGACACAAGGAACCGTGTTTTGTCATGTGGTATATGCCAAAGAAGGATATCTGCTGGGTACGGCAGCATACAGAAGAGGGAAGAGAGGGAGGTGTAGAGGAGAGTTATGTAGAGCTAGCTTCCTTTGAACACCAGAGTCTGATTAGCCCGGCAGCATGGATCAGGGGTTGTCATTACTCAGGTACTGCAAATGAATGAACTTTTATGTACTCTGTTGGATACGCTCATCGTTCCCATAGCCTGAGTCCATGCTATGGAACTCTGTTATATGATCATGTAGTTATACTGGGCAACAGCGTAGGCATAAGTACTAGGTGTTGAATACTCTTTTCAGACAATATACCTTCTATATCATTTCCATAATGTATAGACGACGAGGTTATCTACGAATGTCTGGGTGGTTAAGCTTAAATTATACTTGGACTCCGATCGTCCGACGCACGGGCCGCATGATTCCTCCGAGCGTCTGGAAATGTGTTCCTGTCGTCATTTCTTGTTCTCTCCGATCTTCAGGCACCTTTCTCGCTTTCACCATCGACAACCTTCGGACCGCCCAGAATGGGCTGGCTAGGAGTGGCTACACTCATTGCGACTGCATGTTTCCTACTTTACCGTCACCCCCCGTCCAGCTGGACGCCTGAGCCCTCCATCTCTCAACCCCCGCCGAAACCAACCCTTGAAGAGCCACCTACCGATCGCGCCACAGATGATGCGAAAGTGAAGGATAACTCCAAACCCCTCGAAGAAAAACACGGAAATGCAGAAGACTCCCAGTCAACACCCAAGGCATCTGCTTCGAGCCCACCGTCCCTCGAAGTACCCACGCTTCGTCTCGACAGCGACAAGGTTGACAAGACAAGCACCACTACCGAGAACCAGGCCGATCAAAAGCCAATCCAAAATGGATCAGCGAAACCTTCAGAGCCGGTTGCTATCGCAGTTAATAATGCCGCCATTTTACCTCCACCACGGCCCACCGCAAGCAGTTCCTCCTTAATGCCTCCCCCGCCGCCACCTCGACTCCGTCCAACAATGTCCCAAACCCAACAATCACAATCCGCTCCCGCGGGACGATATCCCCCGCGCCCAAATCCAGGCAGCTCCCTTCGTCCGCCACCCTCTGCAGCGGCATCGCTACGTGTACCGCCCTCCAGTCGTCCCACCAGCAATAGCCTGGCACCCGTCAAACTCACCGCACAGCCCTCCAATTCATCGAAGCGGGCGGTTCTCGAACCAGGCTACTCCCCCCTGGATTGGGCCGCGCTTACATCAAACCCCAAGAACAACTTGCGGGGTGCAAATCTACCCCCAACTCTGGTCAAGGTGACGCCGTCGATGCTCAAGGCACAGAATGGACGGAAGGGTCGCGATGCCTGGACTTCGTACCAGGGCAAGGTCTATAACATCACGCCATATGTCCCATTTCACCCCGGTGGGAAGGGTGAATTGCTCCGTGGTGCCGGGAAGGACTCGGCGAAGTTGTTCATGGAGATTCATCCATGGGTGAACTGGGATGCCATCCTAGGGGAGTGTCTTGTGGGAATCCTCGTTTCTGAGAACGACGGAGCGACCGAGAATGCTCTCGATGCCATGGACTGATTTATATTTCTTTTCCGCTCTGGTTTCTCTTCGATCGTTATAGACTTGGTGACGACAGATTGTATTATACTAGAGGTTTCGCAATGATACCCGGAGATACAGATATCTACATACATACATATACAGATCAATTTCAAAGGCGTTGTTCCCCGACTCCCCAGTACCAGTACCAGTACCAAACGATACTGTGGTAAAAAAGAGAACCCATATCAAAGATAAAAGTCTTAAGAAAAAGTCTAAAACCAGGGCTTAATTTACAGCTCATCCTTCGAAACACCATCAATACCCACCAACTCCGTCTCAAAAATGAGGGTCGCACCGCCAGGAATTGGCCCAATCCCACGAGACCCATACCCATACTCAGGGGGAATAGTCAAAGTACGCTTCTCACCAATACACATATCCAAAAGACCCTCGTCCCATCTACAACAAACAAAAGCATTAGCCTAAGTCCCAGGTACTGTACATCACAATAAGAAGCAGCCCAAACGAGAAATCTCACCCCTTAATAACCATACCCGAGCCCACCTTGAACTTCAACGGCGAGTTGCGCTTGTAGCTAGAGTCGAACTCGGAGCCATCGGACTGGAGCGTGCCTTTGTAGTGCATCTGGACGGTGTCGCCCTTGACGGTTTTGCGGGTGCATTCTACCTCGTGGGTCTTTTCGATGCCGAGTTCGGCGGCGGTGGAGAGGGAGGCGAGGGAGACGAGGAGGGTGGAGAAAACTGAGAAACGCATTTTGAAACTTGGAGGGGTTTGGCGATTGAGAACTTGTTTTGGCGTGATGGGGTTAATTGAATTGGGGGTTGATGTTTGGGGGTTGCTTAAGGAGGGTCTAGGAAAGGTGAGGAAACGTGGTTGGTTGGGTTCTTCATGCGGAGATTAGATGTATGTGAATTGGCGTAACTCCGTGCTTGGGGGCCTGTCTTTTTAGGTTACCTAAGGCATATACTCCCGCATGTTAACTAAAACCAACGGGATGGTCGTTATTTACTAATCTGTCAGGGTCAAGTAGTCTTTGGAGATTTTATGAACGCCACAGTTATTTAATGTTTGTATATATGAGCAAAGTTTTATTCTTCTTGAAATACACAGTATGAGCAATAATGCAATAATGCAATCTAGCAATAAATCAAACAACCTGCCGATGGGGGGTATATTGAGCACAGCAACACAGCAACATAACAAGACAAAATATAAGAAAGACAGTCATAAAATCAAGCCCATTTTCCAAGAAGCGCCATCAGCAAAGCACCCAAGCATAGGAGGAAAAAGGCGGCCAGGACGTGCTGGATAGGCGCCTTTTTCATCGAGCTACTGAACATGAACTCATGCGCCATAAGCTCCACAAGCGCCGTGTAAATCAGGATGCCGGCGGAAATTGAATCGAAGACTCCGTTAACGATGAGAGTCGTGCGACCCTCGGGAGGGTACGACTTGCGAACACCCAATCCGATCGCGATCGCGATTGGCGTCGACAGACCGAAAATAATACCCAAAAGATATGGGGTAAAACGTTTCGAACGAGGCCAGGGGATTGTAGCCAGTCGGGACCCCAGACCAAGACCTTCGAAAGTCTGATGGAAGACAAGGACAATGTAGAGCGTAACAAATTCAGCACCAGATACTGCCAAGGTCAAGCCGATAAAGACAGAATGGAAGATGATACCAAATTCCAGAATGAAAACGCCAGTCAGCTGCGCCATATACTCTTCGAGGGACGTATCGTGGGAAGTCTTCTCAACATCATGATGTTCGCGGGAGTGACCCAGATGATCCCGGCCGGGAATATGCTTGCTGTCCAAGACCTCAGAACCGCTCTCAGAGCCAGTAGCCTTGGGCTCTACATGGCCATGTTCATGGGCCAATTCATGTGCATGGCTTTGGCCAAATCGAGCATACCGCATGACCATCATCTCGACAAAAAAAAGCACCACGATGGTCATTAGGATAATACCCTCGACCCAGGAATACTCCGTGATCGGGCCAGTCAGGCATTCATTGGTTAAGGCTTCCTCGGCAGGAGCTAACAGATGAATGAAAGCCGTAGCAATGATGACACCGGAGCCGAAGTACTTGGCAACGAAGAAAGCCCACTCTAAATATTTCGTACGTCGAAACTGTCCTGCAAAGACCGGGAAGACAGCACCGAACATCGAACCGACCATGATGACAAAGATGGAGGAGATGCGCAAACCCATGCGACCGTCGTATTCGTTGCCTGCATCACAGGCAGGGGCGGGCCCGGAATCTTCATCCCGGGTGAGAAGGGTGTGTAGAACATCCATATTGGTCCCGCTTCCCTAGAGGATTGGGTAAATTGGAGAGATTGACAGATGACTTTCCAAAAACCGATGCACGACGGCACGGGCCAAGAGCAATAGTTCGCAAAGAAATTCTCTGGCAGGCACGACAGCCCAATAGAACTCAAAGTTGAGGTAATAAGGAATTTGCAAAGATAGAAACCACGTGGGAAACGAACGGCAACACTCGCAAGGGGTGGAAGGTTTTCTTGGACTGCAGGATGCCGGTGCTTGGTATTCTTGGTATATCGGACCAATTTATGGGTTTTCCTGCCCCGCTCCCCTTATATCAAATCCTGTTGTGCAACGAGGTGTCGACTGTTGTGATTGAATGTCCTCAAGGTCCTTGCACTCCACTTTTGGCGTATGTTTAGTGTCTTCTGTATCCAACCAAACGTGGCGGTGGCAGGGATCAGATCTCGAGGTGAGGACCTTGGAGTGTAGCGTGGGGATTTATGTATGCCTAGCACGACTCAGAGTGTATGTCACCTCTCGCACTGTATGATGAAGGATGCGTATCTCGACGTAACGATGACTCGTTCGTTATTCCCCGGGAACCGATGTGAGGGTGGTCCTAGAAGGTACTGTAGACCTAGGAGGAGGAAGATGAATGTCAGAGGAAGTCTCCATGGTG
This sequence comes from Aspergillus pseudotamarii, assembly GCF_009193445.1. Taxonomy (NCBI): domain Eukaryota; kingdom Fungi; phylum Ascomycota; class Eurotiomycetes; order Eurotiales; family Aspergillaceae; genus Aspergillus; species Aspergillus pseudotamarii. Next base: position 73,658 of record NW_022475096.1, on the reverse strand, counting down.
GAAGGGCGCTGAGATTTCGATGTCCCACTTGTGTCGACGTGCGGTTACAGTGGACGAGGACCTTGGAGGCAAGCGGATCTGTTCCAGAGAAGACATTTTCGGACTTCTTGAGGACCTTGGGGACATGCTGACCCTCCTTTTTCTTCATATCTTATTGGTGATCTATTGCTCTGATTGTGGGGCTTTGTTATCACGTGATATGAGTATATTAATCTAACTACTACTGATGTTTCTTTGGTTCGCCATATCTTGGTTCCAGTTCTTATGGATGCAACAGTACAGTATGGGCTTTGCCATGTTACTCCATGTAAATGGTCGAACACAAGCCTTCATTCAAAGGTTAAATACCCATCATACTCTTGTCAACACTCCAGGTTCATGATCGACGAGTATATACACAGTACTCCAAAGGTGATGTATACAAGAAATGAACGTGGGGGTAGGGTTCTTGAATAAGAAAGCGGTGTAGAAAGGGCTCTGGAGGGGTTGGAAAAGGCAGCCGACTTACATAATGGACGAACTAATGATGATCATTAAATGATTAGTCGCCGAGTACGGAGTACGCAGATTGCTTTCCCTTGATGATGATTCTTTTTTTAACCAATATGGTAGAACTGTCAGCCAAGGATTTCTACCTACGAGGCCACTTACTCCTGTTCTAACTAAAATGTTTACCACTGGTTTTGCAGAGCATAACCCCGGATATGGCTTTCCTAATGATTCAGAACCCCCAAAGTTGACATTCGCGAGTGCCTAGTAGGTAGCAACAACGACTTCTCTTGAGCGGCTAGGTATACTAGAGATTGTAAATGCAGTATGCAAATACCTCGAATAGATCTAGATACAGTAACATAATCGGAATACTACCCAGCACATACTGGGTACGAGTAAATATTTATCAGATTCATGACCAGTTCAAGAAGCTTGGCAGAAACCTTCCGATCATGTGGAGGTTAACTGTTATGTCATCCCAGTCAAACCGTCGTTATTTTATTCTAAGTTCGTTTGAAGTTGTACTCAAATAGGTTGTCAACCCCTTTAGGTCCTTTGTTCATGCTCGCAATTTCAGCTGTGAGCTCCAACGCGTGCGGTTCTGAAAATACTCGCATCTTAGTATGGCTCCTATTCGCCGATACCTCAGAATCAGCAAGTATACTATCCTCGAATGCCGGATCTACCTAGAAAACCCATCGGACACGCGATGGCTCCTCGACAGCAGGGAGCCCATCCTTCCCCGGATATTCGCTGCCATTCGCCCGCTAGTTCTACCTAAACTACGCGAGGAGAACGAAAGGCTCTTTGCTCGGAAGAAGGGGAAACCAGTGAAAGACGTGATAGCTGAAGGTATCTATCCCTATGCTAAAGCCACCGCTGAATCCGGAGAGTATACCGTTGGCTAACCATGCAATTGATGTAGACGACTTTGAGGTTTCGTTATTCCTCCGCGAATCCCGAACACGTCACTCACTCCTCACGCGACACAAGGAGTTCGGCGACCCCGATAACACATCGAGCAGAAAAGAAGGAGCAGGAAATCCACCCCGACGTACGAAAGGTTCAAGCGGGACTGCCGATGCTGGAATCTTGGTCGAGAGCGATAGCGAATCTAATGTCGATCTACGCGATATCCCTCAAGCCACTGCAGACGAGAGCGATAAGAAGGGTAAACGCCAACGAGATGCAGATGGAGCAGTTGACACCACAGTCAATCCATGCACCTCGAAACGTCGAAAGGATGAGGAACCAGATGATAAGAAGTTGCGTTTCAGGACGAACTATGAGGGGTTCAACATCTACGGATGGATGTTATGCCTACTCGTTACTCGCAAAGGGGATAAAGTTAGAGTAAGCACGGGGTCTTCGGAGCCTACGCGCCAGGCTCTAATGGAGGAGTGGATGTCCACTCAAGCTCAGGGGGATGCGGATGAAGAGCAAGATGTTAATTGATCTAGACATCTTCGCCAGACGAAACAGGATATACACCTGCAACCATGCCGGGCCTCGAAACTCTGTGAAGCATACGCTCGCTATCCCTCGCCTCGTCAGTGAAGCGGTAGCCCAGCTCCAGCGCAGGATTCGCTAAGGATAGCGAAGCCAGTGTCAAAGCCAAATATTACAGCATGGAACGAATACGAGCGAATTTGGAAAACAAGGGCTACTTCCCGTTCATTTTCCTTTGACAGATTGCGAACATCTGATGAAGGCAAATTACTACGATGTTGGGTAGGATTCTCTTGGCAGCAACCTTGCTCGGAACCAAGCCAGGGAAATATTGCTCTTTAGCACGGCAGCCAACTGAGAGCAGCCCATATGACACCATCATTGGGACTGATAGCGGCGACTGTTTGTTCACTACTCCATCACTTTAGCAGAGATCAGGTCGATCTTGTTTATCTTACCTATCACATGGAAGATGGATATGATATGCACAGTCACACATGAAGAGAGGTAGTTCTTTACACAGGAATGACAAGGAAAACGCTGAAGCAGAAATCGCGTGTACATGATGCTTTTGGAAGACTCCCTCTTAAATTGACCAATCCCTTGAACTATGCAGCCACCTTTGATAAGTCTGTACAGAAACCCCAAAAATATACTAACAGTCTTTAGAACATGCCCGTTATCATAATTAGCCGTCAAGGTCAACATACAGCCACAGGGGAAATGCTGTGGTACCAAAACGTGCGGCCTAGGAATCATAATTTATTCTTTGTTTACTAAGGGTTATGCAACATGTGTGTGTGTGTGTGTGTGTGTGTGTGTGTGTGTGTGTGCATATATAATTCACCATAGTAGTGGGTAGTCCTTTCAGTGAACATCACTAGTACGAGCAAATCTCGTGATACCGTCATTTTTGATTTGTTCCAGGAAGCCCTATGCAGATTCTGTGCACTTCTGAGTAAATTTGTTTATTTAAGCGCCTATGGGGTCCTTTATTCGAAATCTGTTCTCGTACTAAAAGTCCCGCATCTTGTTTTTCGGATTTACGTGTAAAATACCTTAAACATGCTGGATGCCTCACTAATTGACATATTTGGTCTGCTGCGCTATAACACCGTTGCATGGTGGATACTCAGATATGTTTAGACTCACCCTTGCTATAATTGCTACCTTTCAAATCCATAAGACTATGAGCATCTGCACAATCACTTCATACCAGTTATAAAATTGCCAGTACCAGTCTACTTCAAGAACTACTACATCGCGTTATGCAAATTTCGAAAGAGCCCCATCTATCCAAGCGCCCAGGGGGTCTAACGTCCACTCTCACCCTCCGTGTGTTCCTTGTTATCAATCGCATAACTCATAGTTAGCCCATTCCTATTCGTCGTTATATACGGTACGAAAGTGACTTCTCTCGTGCTGTCTGCTCTCCAGCCAGATCTTCTTTGTGCACTGTGCGCTTTCAAATGAACCGTGGACCATCCTAGCGATATATAACCACCTACAAATTCCCTCAAATCATCAACCACACCCACCACCAGTCCTCTCGGGTCATACACCACGCACTTTCCAGAGCCCACCTGGCCCCCATATTGGTCTACCATACTCATTATTGGGTTTCGCAGATGCACGTACTTCAGCACAGAGCGATGTCTGCAAATGACCCTAAAATGGATATACTTTCCAAGTATTTCACATCCTTATACCATTCCACCATATACCCTGCAGGGTCTAATTAACATAATATGATACGACTTGGTTTCTGGAGAAGTTTCATCATTCGACAGCCCCACTTGACCTTGATACCTCATTTACGTGCTGCTCTTAAGCTGGTTTCTGGATATCTTAGTTGTAGATCTTAAGTATAGCACTGTCAATCAATACCATAAATTGGACTCTAATGAGTAAGCACAAATGCTGTTTCTAAAAGTAACTATGATGATGAGCCACATTGATTTGCCGCCTGAAACATGCATGGCAGATGGTATTAAGATGTGAAAGACAAAAGAAGAGTATAACGGATCAAGAGAGGGATTTATGAGTTCCTGAGGAGAAGTATTAGGTATTGAGATTTTAAGCTGGGTTTCAGCTCATTTATACGACGAGGAGCGGCCCCATCATTGTTTATCGTTTATCATTGTCTCTTCTTACCTCATATCATCAGGATTTGAGGTGTAACAGTGCCTCTGGCGGTTATAAGGGTTGAGGATAGTTATAAAGGAGACCAAAAGAAAAGCAATCTTGAAACAGAAGGATGGTATTGGTACATGTTCTTTGATCGACCTAGACTTCTTTGGTTCAATGTTTCTTAGGAAATGCTTCGGTCTCTTTCTGAGTGGTCTAGCTTGAAATGTGAATCACGATCTAGCAGCCTAACAGCACAAGAGTGTGCACAGAAAGACTAACTAGAAACACCCCCCCCCCCCCAGAAGCATCCCTCGTATCATGTGAGCGATAGCTACAAAAGAGACCAGGCAACTGATGTCATGTCATTCTTACAGAAACTGACCTTCAAACCAAGAAAGCTCTTTATCTGAGTAGTCATGCTAGCCGATGGTTAAAGATGCCGCATCCCTCCAGTAACCGGTGCCGGGCAACTCCGGCCATCCAACAATGTAATCATAATCCAGACCAAACGTCAGCCAGCCACCTCCAAGACAACGAGAGACGTAACACAGTAATCATCTCAGCTCCCACGAATGACCACCGGAAGGGGACACAATCGCCATGTCATCAGGCACCGTATGACCTCTACATACAACTTGGTTGACCAACGCCCAGCACAAGTAACCTGTCTCCCATTCCACCGTAACAGGACGACGTGGCCGAATGCATCCATCGCATGGTATCAGTCACCTTTAACATACAGTCGTGCCGTGCAACTCAACCACCCCCAAGCCCAGCGTCAGGCAAAGTGACTAAGACGAATGTATATATCGCAGGGTGTGCGCAGCGCCTCTCCCTCTCAACTTTTCTCATATACGTACTCTCTGCTGTGTAACGCATATCAATCCCAAGATAACTGGCATGCATACGTGGACATGGGGTAAAAACAGGGATATCCTGCAGCAGCAGAACTTCTGGGTTCTGTGCTTTCAATGCGACTGGATATGGGCCCAGCTTTTGTACCTACGTGGCTATATACGATATGCATATAGTGCATGATTTCCGGTTCTATTCGATTCCTTTTGTATTGTCCCATAAGTGCATAAACATATCGCACGGCAAATATATATATCATGAGACAGAGAGCCCTAAATGAAGGACCGGTTGCTGGGTCACGCCACATGCACATACTATCCTATGCAGGGTTGTACATATCTGCAGAATGTTGAAGATCAATTTAGACTTCCGGGTTGCTGCAGGTATTAGGTAAATATCACGCAAGTGGTGCTAAGTATCTTATGTACGGAGTATGTATGACTTACATGGGGAAGTGGTTTGGTTTACGTGTCACATACTTTGTCGGGTTTAATATTTGGTTGTAGTATAGGTTGATTCGGCCGAGTATCTTGATGTACTCTACTGTACACTGCCTGATTTCAGGAGCGTCGGTCTATGTTGTTGGTGTCATGGGTTGATTAGGGCCCCGGTTTTTTAGTCGAATTGTTCAAGACATTTGCTGATATGTTTATCCGTGTCTAAACTTGATCGTCTCTAGCGAATATGGAAATTTAGGACATCGTATACTCGCTATAAGAATCGTGATATAGTCAATCCCAATTAATCGTAAATAACATGGATCTTTGTGATAGTGGAGCCTCAAAAGACCCTAGCCTCATTAAGACTCAAACAAGCTCCATGTCGAACAATCCAGAGCGACCAGAAAGGTTATAGGACGCGCCATTGACCCTGAGTTATGGAGTCAGGTCACGTTTTGAATACTTTATCTGTGACATGGTTCACTATCGTATAGAACTGCTTTTGCTGGTTCTGGACCGACCGAGGCACCGCCACGGCGCCGAGATAGGGCTAGACTGGGCGAGTCCTCTTGAGGCTTAGGCCACTTAAGTCACGTCGCCGTTTGCAGGTCAGCAGCCGTGAGTAATGGTCGGCCGTGCATATACGAACGGTGTCAAAGCCTTGTCAGATTATTGTCTGCATTCGGCTGCCCTATTGATAGGGAGACGGTGGTGCCGGTGGCGGCTGTTCGAATCCTGCACGTAGCCAAGGGACGAACCGAACAGAACCTTGTCCAGGCAACCGTCCGATTTATCTCCGCGTTTCTCCTGTTTTCCGTGGCACTAGGAGTACATATCCCGGACTGTCCGCGGATTTGAGGTATACCCCATAGGCGCGAGGAGGGAACAAAGTTCAACGATTGATCAAGTTGCCGACGACAATCACGTCATGACATCATGAGCATGAAGAAAACTCGGTTTCGTTCCTGGCGCGGCACCCAAGAAACAAAAAGTCACCTACTATATTGGGAGCCCGAAATGAATGGTGGACCACGGATTGAGTGAAACAAGAGTACAAGAACTCCACCACCACCGCCAAGTAGCGGACGACCGAACCAGTTAGTTGATTAATTAGTTCAATTGACTCGATGTTAGCGCTAAGGCGGCGAATCCCTCAACAAGAACGAGATGGAGCTCACTAATGAGCGGTGAACCATGGAACCAGAGACTTCTGGAAGGACTGCAATTGTTCCACCGGGAGGCAAATACCCATATGGGGTCGATCCTTATTTTTTTTTTTTTTTTATTTCCTTTGCGCCGAGGTTTCTGCCGATATCATTCTGAAGGTATCCAGACGGGTTGTCGCTGATAACAATTCAATGAATTGATCGTACACGAGACTTGAATATAAGACAAGGATTAGCAGGCTTGGATGGAGTCATGTGCCCATCAATAGCCTTTTCTCGTGTTGGAGTAATCTTACTTTTGCCTAATCGGTATTTCATCGCATTTCCCTAAGACGGTCGTGCATGTAGCCAGCTTAACCGAGGGCTTAGACCTGCGTTAGTCTCTCCGCATGAGGGAGTTGTCTGTGTCTGTGAGTGATTCGGTCAAGGAGGTTTTCAGGCTAACAGTCCAACGGCGCGGAATGAACGCTTTTTTGTAGTGGGGATCTCATTTTACGGAACTGTATCTCCACTTCCGTTTGAGTTTTCTTTTTTGGCCATGTGTCTCTTCCCGCATTTCAGCCACAAAGAGAATAAAAAAGAAAGAGAGGAAAGGGAAAAAAAAAAAATTGGACGAGGGATCATGTGATAGTTTGGTTCGGATATCAACCTGGTACGTCTGTTGTTACGCACGTCTGGGATTAATTCCAGATCTATAGAGGTTCGATGGAGGATCCCCATCCAATGGGAGAGATTTGTTCCTGCATCCCCGTCAATCGCCCACTAATGCCAACCATCTGCAGACTAAGAGAGATGGACACGGAGTAGGGGATGTGTACTCCGAAAGAGAACAGTGGCGAATTGAGGAAATTAATACCATCGAGTTGTCCTGGAAGTATTGGTTCGACAGATACCGATGGATCGACGGCGAACGGATCCTTGATGAGTTGGATGCAGCGGTGTTGGTGACATGCGTTCCGTCCCTTTCCACACCCCGGTCACTTTTCATCTGCAGAAGATCCGCCGCCGTACGCCGCTCATCACACTACTGCACTCCATAGTTACAGCCGGAATATTATTGCTTGAATCCGGATCCATTGATTGTGAGTGGTTCATGTCCACTAGCAAGGATATAAATCAAATCATCCACAGGGGACAACTTGAAGTTCTAAAGGTGATGGTGTTACCTTGTGGAAGAAAGTGAAAGAGATGAAAAAAAAATTAAAAATTTTTCTTTATAAAATTATAATAATAATCAATAATAAAAAGACAATATGCAGAGGACAGGGGAATGAAAAATGATACCAGCTGAGCAGACCACCACATCAGAGGAGGGGATGGGATGATATCAGCAAGGGATGTTCAGCCACAGCGGCTGAGGTGAGTATCCACCGTATTTTTTCTTTTCTCTCGCTCTCCCTCTTACGTATTATACTTCTTTTGGCCCCAACAGGAACGGGCTAAGTATGGTCAAGTATGGAGAAAGTAAACCTTGGGAAGTTTGACGGATCTACCGTCAAACTTCAACGGCCAAAACCTGGAGCGCGGAGTCAGCCAGTCAAGCAACTTAACTCAAGAACTACTAGTAGTAAGAGCTTTCAGCAACAACAGGTACTAACTGCTGACCGTTGCCCGACGAAATACCAAAAGCGGGATTTGTGGGATGCTAAGACTCGAGTGGCTAGTCAAAGATAATATTCAGATAATGCTCAGATAATTGAATGAGAATACAATTACTGTATGAGCATCTGCAAGGAGAGACAAGGACTGTAACGAACCGACCAATCAGCGAGATTCGGTTTCTTGTTTGTGTTTCCAACTTTTTTTTTCTTTCTTACCTGGTTGGCGGTTTAGCCCCTGGAAAGTTGAAACATCCTGGTAAGGTACAACTTCATTACAGATACTGTACAACCTCAGGTGTAGAAGCAGTGGTTCAAGCAATACTGGTTCTATGCTAATAATATCCCAACAGATGGCACCTAGTATGAGGATGAAACGACCTGTCACACCCACCTGACACAAGTCCCTCGGCCAAGGCTGCAAGGAATAGACGACCTCCTTCCTTCCCGGACTGAGCGATCTTTTTTTTTTTTTTTTTTTTTTTACTCAGGAACCTTGCCAGAATCAGGAGCTTGAGGTTCTGGCGGCTGGTAGCGATCCCGGCAGTCTGGCTGAAACTAGGATCTTCATCCTTCGGGTCTGTGAGAGTGATGAATCACAAACAGATCAGAGTTTCAGGCAACCAGCACCGACCATGTTGGCGTATCCTCTTGGGGGATTTGGATCATCCTTTAGACTAAACTACGGAGTGCATAGTACCAGTCTGATCAATTTCCTAGGTTCTTCTCCCTTAGGATCGATCGACACGCCAACACGTGCCTGTCAGCCTCCAACCTAGAATCCACGAGCCTATGAAAGCAAGAGGGGAGTTTACGAGGCCTTATCATCTGTGCGCAAGGCACAAGGTTGTTGAGGAGTGGCTTTGACCCTCCTTCTGGGCTAGACTATTATTATTATTTTGAGTCATTCTGTCAGATGCTCTGCTCATGCCTGGCATATCATCAATGATGCGTAGACTACGTTTGGTCATTACGCTGTAATCTCCGTATTTACGTAATACTGAATAATCATGATGTCGACGATGAAAGATACGGTTTCTCTACCCCATGGAAGGAACCGATTCGCTTTTTACTCGAAAGAGTCAAGGGGAAAAAAAAAACCAAAACGAAAGGGGAAAGAAAAAGGGCGGTGGGTCTTGCAGATTGCTTTTGATTATTTGATTAATTCTTTTTTTTTGACTATTATTTTCTTTGGGGCCCCGTAAAAGGATGCAGTACTACTGCATTCTGCATGTATAACAGAAAATAACTATAATTGACGGGCAAATTCGAGTAAATAAAATTCCGGAATGATTTTTCGACGGTGGGACAAGGAATAAGGGGGAGGGTCAACAATTCCCTCCCTGCGTCCCCAGAAGACGAGGCAACGAGTGGAATAGAAGGAGCTTCTAGAAAATTTCCCTTGAATTTCCGATTGGGGCATCCCAGATAACACCAGCCCACACCGGACGGAACTAGTGCAAAGACGGTCAGATAATTCTGACGTAGTTCATTCCCCTTTGTCCGGTTGTGGAGCTTCAGCTCCTGTTCACGGCAGGGGTTAGTTTCTCTCACATATTTTTTTTTTTAATTTTTCTTTTTTGTAAATCGGGAATTATGGTTGTTGTTGGGGTTAATTAAAAATAAAAATAAAAATAAAAAGACAGACGAAGATCATAGCCTATATATAAAGCTCTGGTAGACCTCGTCTTCTGTTGTTTCTTCCTTTTCTCATTTCAAAGACATCGAATACCATTGGATTGTACTTCTACACACTTAAGAGGCTACTCCTGAAACTGCCAACTACACCGTCCAGGCGCATCACAATACAACTATCAACCACCATCACTATCATCAACACCACCAAATCAACCTTATTCACAATGCCTTCCATCGGTGGCTCTACTTCTCAGTTCCCTCCTTGCCCTGGTCCTCCTCCCAAGGGTCCTCTTCCTCCTCTTCCTAAGTAAACCTTGGGCTTTGTGATGAAATGACGACCCGGCGTATTCGAGCGGTTCATTCACCCCGTCGGTGAAAACATCAACACGAACTGACTCGTGACGCTCACGAAACGGCGTTGCATTTGGCATATGGATATCACGATTTTCGATTTCGGAACTGCAAATTGGCTTTGATCTACCCCGAACCCATTCTCATATACAACTTTTATTCGACGTTATTTTCTCTTATCTTCGCTTCTACCATTTCGGATTTCTTTTCACTCTATTGGGATCTCAACCGGCCTCAGGATAGGAGCTGCGCGATGACGTTAATTGCGGGAGTTTATCTTTCTTCACACTCCGATTCTACGGACAGGCGCCGGCGCCACGTTTTTTCCCCCCCTCTCCTTCTGCAATGGCGCTTTGGCATTGCGACATCAGGCCACCAGTGATTCATACGGTCATTTGATTTGGCCAACGGCGTCATGCAAGGCAGGCGCCTGACAACAAAAATGATATCAAAGTTATCGGGGTTTGCGATCTCCCCACCCACGTTGTCACTTATCTCTCACATCGGTGGCTTCCAACGGCTTGTTATCGGCACAAACCCCGCAAAGCTATGGAACACCAGGGGGCGTTTGGAGGCTTAGAGCCTGACAACATCTCACGTCTCAGCCAACCAGACGTCGCTACGAAGCATGGGATTTACTTGATTATCCTCGATGTCAAAGCGTTATTGGAAATCCCCATTGTGATTTGCGGCAACTTTGCCTCGAAACTTATTTAATTATGGGTCTTTTCTCTTCTTTTCTGTACCATCTCTTGCTTACTTTTTTCTTATGGGGGCTTTTAATTTCATCTGAAGCAACGGCATGTATAATAGACTTAATATACCCAACACACATTGCATTCTTGCCAGCGTTTTGAACCAAACAATGAGATCAATTTATTCTCCTAGACCGAATCTCCACTCTTACTCGCTACCAGCGCTTAATTGTTTCACGATGACCGCATGGTCTGCACTCATGATGTGACTCCGACTTGTGCCGTTTTGGAGTCGGCCGAAATACCCGCAGGGATCTTGAGTCGATAGCGCCGTTGTTCCCTGTTCATAATCGCGACTATCGATCAATCCTTGCAAGGCGGCTGGCGGGTGTAACTTGCGACAATCCTTGGTTTTTCTCTTGTCTGTACTTTTTCCCCTCGTTTGCCGCGCATAATTCCTTTTTCTTTTTCTTCCCCCCCCCCCTTTGTTGATGAGGTCACCAGCATTATCAAGAATACGCCCGCTTAAAAAAAAAAAAAAAAAAAAAAAGAAGAAAGCTGATACCTAATCTAATCTTACAGCCGCCCGCAGCCGTGGCGTTTCTTTCGTGCATCCGTTGTGCATCCATCAGACCGAACACTACTTATGACTGTACGTAATATCAGCATGATAGCCTTTATGTACATAGGTACTGTACAACTACACGACGATGAGGACATAGTACTGCTATTGTTATTTTGTCTCCCATGATATATTCGGATCCAAATGCTCTCCCAGGTCCACAAGTGGGTAAATCCCTCCACCCAATCCCAGCTAATGCCATGTTTGTTGGGTGCCTGGGCGACCGATGATCATCAAACCTAATCAATGAGGTCCTGTAACCGCCGAGGGGAGCTGTCTGTCAAATGACCTTCAGCTCTGTACACTGTACTACAGATTGATGTACTAACTAATAACTGCATGTGCAATTCAATGGGGCCATGTTTCACTTACTTGATTGTTATGGTCCCATGTGCGGGATTGTATGGAATTGAGCTGAACCGAAGTAGCTGCACTAAGTGTCATGGCCAAGTTACTCCGCATTACAGCACGGGTCAGTGTGTATGGAATGGGATCCCCAAGACCCGGCCTTGTCTAACTGCCTACTTATCTGGAACAGCTGAATGCCGCAAAATCCCTCATCCGCACTCTGTCCCAATACCGTGATCATATTCCCTCACGCGTCGTTAGTACCCTTTAGTCAATGGATAGTTGCTTCACCTGAGGCTCCTTCTGGCCATTCATCATCGGATGCGGTAATTCCACCGGTTAAATCGAGACAACTAGTTTAGTGTGTCCGATAAGAACCATCAGCAATATATTCTGCAGAGCGAAAGAGAGGCAAAGGGGGAAAAAAAAAAATAAAAGAAAAATAAATTAATTGCCATTGATGAGATTAATGTAACATCGTTGTTCGGTAGACTCAGGTAGGGTTTTTGATTGAGGTAGCATTTTCTTCCCCATTAAATCTACACAACTTCTTTTCGAAGTACATTCTTCCCCATTTGAACACGGACCTCATTCCCCTGCGAAATGAGATGGTCGTCCATGCAGAGTACTACTACTAGTACTACTAGTAGTACCTACATCCTACCTTCGGACATGCATTCATTCATTCGCAACAGTTGCCTGATTGCCTCAGGACACTAATCAAATCAATCAAATCCCATACAAGATCCCGGCATTCCCCACGTGATCCTCACCTCCAATTCCGCAAACCCCAGAATGGGTATTTCCACCTCCAACCGCAAGGATAACTAACAAAAACAAGATAAGAAATTAAAATGGTTTTGGAGCTCCATGTCTGGGGTCCGGCCTTCTCCCTGCCCTCAATCGAGGCGCAATGCCTCGCAACCATAGCCTACTTTTCTCTGGCCGTGCCGAAGGACGCGTGGGTGCTTGTCGCAAGCAGCGATCCTTCCGTGTCCCCAACCTGTAAGTATCCATGTCGCGGATCTGGGGTTTGTAGCGCAATGGACTAACTAAGCCTCTTTGCTGTCTGATTGGGTACTCAGGTGAATTGCCCGCTCTACGAAATGGCTCGACATGGGTGAGCCGGTTCCGAAATATCGTAGATTATCTGCGACAATACTCGAATGGCGAGTGGGATTTAGATGGAGGGTTGAGCGGCCTGCAAAGGGCCGACAACATTGGGTACGTTTGTCTCATATTTGAGTTCGACTACTGTCTAGGTGAGCGGAATGGACATCTAACCGTACCTGTGACCAAAAAATCAGATTCTCATCCTTCGTCGAATCCCGCGCTCATGCTCTTGTCGACCTCTCCCTCTACGTAACCAGTCAGAACTACTACAACCAGACCTCCCCTGCCTACGGCTCCATCCTCCAGTGGCCGAACCAATGGATTCTCCCTCCGAAAATCCACGCTGCCGCAAAAGCCCGAACAGAACATCTCGGGCTCTCGTCACTGGATCTACAAGCCATTGAAGATCAGCGCCAACGCGAACACTCAGCCGCCGTCGCAGCCGGCCAGATCCCTCCAAACTTCATCCGCCGGCCGCGTGATACCGTCACAAGTCTCCTGGGGAAGACCTCGCAGCAGAACCAGTTCCGACTGGATGCCTTGACGGGGGAGCTCTTCGAGCCGCTAGAAGAGATCTTGGGTGATAAAGTGTATCTCCTCACGGGCGAGAACGAAGGTCCATCTAGCTTAGACTGCTTGGCCGTCGGATACTTGTCTTTGGCTCTTGTTCCAGAACTATCTTTCTCATGGCTCCGCGATGCCATGAAGAGCAAGGCGCCTCGGTTGACGGTATATACCGAGCGCATGCGCCAACAGTGCTACGGTCTCGGCGCCGAGGTGTCGCATGCGTATACCCCTACCCCGACTAGCGGCTCGTCCCTACCTTGGCGTGCACCGGAACGTGCTCGTCTCACTACGTTGGGGAACACCCTCTTCAATGTCCTTGCCGACAGCACGCCGATCCTCAAGGACATCCGCGCCCAGGATAGGCTGCGGGTAGCGGCAGAGTCGCCAGACTCGGGCCTCTCGGAGCCCGATAGCCAGAAACTGTCTGCGCTTGCGAAGGGACAGAAGAAAGATATTCTGGTCAATGTCGCATACGCCGTGGGTGGTATTGCCGCGCTGATCGGGTACATGGCGTACGAGGGATTTTTCTCTGCAGAAGTGGGCGATGAATATGAAGAGGACGACGAGCTTGAGGGTGGTGAATTTGAATCTATGCCGGATATAGAGCCCGACTCACTTCAGGTGCAGCAAATCCTGGCTGGGCTGTGATTGTTCAGTTCGTTGATTGATTAATTGACCGTATATGTATGAATAGAATACCTTATTGTTCTTGTTCACTTCCTATTCTGTGAATGATTATACCTTCAACTACATGCTAACTAATACCACACCGCTCGCTCACCTTCTACCAAAAACACAGGCCGACACCGGACCTACTTGTACCATAAATATTATATGTACCTAATGTCAAGAGTTCAGGATGATAATAGCTCCATATATTTCCATCCACCGACGCAAAAACCAGTGACCTTGTTAAGTATCACAGATATAACCCCTTCCAGACTCATATTCCCATAACCCCATCAATCAGAGCACACTACTACTACACACCGATGCCTCGTATATTGCGATACATACATATAGGGTAAGTACAGGAACACCCACAGGAACAAACCACTCACCAATAAATCCCTCAAACAACCCTACGCGAGAATATCCAACACTCCCTGACATTCCGACCTTTAGCCCAAAGCGACGTCATATACTTACGCAACAGATCAATCCCAACCCTGAAACTACGTGTATGATTCTGTATCCTTAGAACCGGCCTGCTGGATGGAGACGATATTAAGTGAACTCTAAAGGTGAGGATACCGATTGATCTGAATATAGATATGATGCCAATTATAGAAAAGGGAGGGTTGCTGACGTGAGGGTTATTTATAGATGGGTTCCTTTTACCTTCCGTGTATGGGAGGGATCTCTTTGTTGGGGCCAGGGGTTTTGATTTGGGGGTTACTTTAGGTTCCAAGGTTGAATTAGGTCTATTGTATAGAGGTCACTTGTGGGATAGGATTAGGGAGAAAGGTACATTGTTTAAGATAAGCTACTGGTATGTGTCATGTACATTCCGAGGGAAAGACATGGAATGCTACAGGTGGAGTATGGATAAATTGTACGTAATTCTATCGTGATATGAAACTAAATCAATACAGTGAACAGTGGTATATGTATGTACATGGAAATGAATGCACTATCGTCAAGGCCGGATGGCGGTCACGGGTGTAAGGACTTGAGGATGAAACCGGACATGTTGGTTTCAACGCTACAAGCGCCATTAGACACCGCATACAATGAAGAGAAAAACACCTCCAACCCCTAATCAATTTTGCAGAAGTAAAGTCATAGAAGGGAAGAAACGAAACTGACAGGGCACAGAAACAACGCTTAGTCGAAGTCAATGTTGACAACCAGACGGAGAGCGCCAGCGGTCCATTCGCCACCGATGCCGTCAACGCCGGCCTCGAGGGCAGTGTAAGCGTTCTCAACCAGCTTGGCAAGGTTGGAGATGGCAGAGCACTTTTGGTTGTCGTGGGTGCAGATTCTCATACCCTGGACATCGAGACCGGCATTCTGGGCCTGAATGGCAGACACGTCCCAGCCGGACCAGCCCTCGTTGGAGGTGTTGCCGAAGTCGAATTCACCCCAGGTGCAGGCGTAGCCACCGTATTGGTCCTTAGGAAGTGAGTCACCTTTGGCGGCACCCCAGGCACCCTGAGAGTCGTCGTCGAAAGCAACGTACTTGCTCTCACCGGGGTTGATCTTGAGGGTCAGAACAGCATTGCCGTACCAGCCAGTAAGCTTGAGATCGGGGCCCATCTTGTTCCAGAAGGCAACGGTCCAGGTCTCCTTCTCACTGCCGTCAATGCGGATGACGTGCTTGTACTCGCAGGCCTTGCTCTCGGAGACCTCGATGATGTTGCTGCCGTACGGGTCGCCAACGTTGCCAATGTACTTGATGTACTCTGCACCGTTGTTCGCGGTCTTATTTCCGAAGCCCTCGCGGGTGTAATTGTCACCGTCCTGGAAAGCATGCCACTCCTTGCAGGATCCGGGGGTGGTCACGGTAGGGCCACTGCTGGCGGTAGGGACAGCGGAGACGGTGACAACAGAAGTACCCGAGGAGGAAGCTGTAGGAGTAGAGTCGGAGGCGGAGGTAGTGCTGGCGACGCCGGAGAACTCGTTGATCCAGGACTTCCAGACGCCGTTGAAGTTGGCATAGACTATATCACCGACCGCGCGCTTCTCCTCGTGCTGCAGGTGGTGGTGGGCATGGCGACGCTCGTGGCCGTGCATACGGGCGACGGTGGAACCAGCCGTCAACGCGGTGAGCAGGAACAGTGAGTTCTTGAGCTGCATGGTGATCAAAATAATTGCGTTGGATGTTCACAGATAACCAAGGTTATGTACGAGAGATATGGGTATCACAGTAGGTATATATGCCACAGAACAATAGCCCAGGGAACGCAAACAATATCAAGGAATGTGTTTTTGGGTTGATTCAAGGAATGTCTCGAGCAAGCAGAGGCTCTATAAAACAACACTAACGAAAGGAGTGTATTGCGAACCCAAGGGAAGGGAAGGAATCGTGATTAGAGAAGAATAAGAGAAAGAGAGAAAGAAAAAGAGGGAGGGGGGTTTCAGTAGTAATAATACTTTTCAGCGCGAGGCCCGTCAATGGTTTCATTAAATGAAAAGGGGGCCGATCAGGGGACACGAGAAGTGTTGTGGTTACTCATTGGTTGGGTCGAGCCTTCGGTACCTGAGCGTTACCCGTTGGCCTTGGTTCTCAGGGTCTCCATTGGTGCAAAGGACCCTGAAGGGTCCACCGCCTACTGCGGTCGAGACTCTGGTCCCTTGGAACGGCCGCCGGGTTGATCACACCTTTACCGTGGTTACCATACGGTATACTGGGGTCTCGGTACCTGACGAACTCATTGTTCTCTACTCCGTATAGATGTTTTTATTGTTTAGTATAGATCAATCCACCATGCCTGTCTATTTCACCGCTGGGGATTTCGACGTGTCCGATGAGGGTGATGTCACATCTCCATTCCGATCATCATGATTAGATTGATGGAATGCTGCCTGATTGTCATGATATGACAAGTCGGACTATCACCATAAAACCATGATGATGTGTTACTCCTTCGACTGCTGTTGTGTGATGGTTCCTGCATAACTGACAAAGCATCTGTCCAATTCCTCGTCTTGCGATTGTGGTGCCTGGCAGCATCTGACCTGCCACGTCGCGAGCCCTCGAAATGCGGAACAAATTGTTGCTGAACTGTCCAATCTGCCATTTGATTTTATAAGAGGTGCAGTAGATTAAACAGCCAATGATTCTGGGATATCACACTAATATCTCTCTTGGTTTCTTTTCTCGATATATACCTCCTCTTTCAAGTTCCGCCGTTCACCGCAATGTCAGGTACAGTACGTACTGTACATACATACATACATACATGGCCAACAGCAGGAAACGATGGCTACCAGTTGATTGGTACGGTATCGCTCACACCCCACACGAAAGTACTAATTTGCTGGACTTCCGGGTGCCTCATCTTGATTATTAAGGTACTCCCTGCAAAAGAACCGTTCTTTTTCCGGGGGTTCTATACCTTACTGAACCATGTCGCAATTCCAGCCTGCATTCCTTTCCCCTCGAAGTCTCAACAACCCCATAGTCTCTATCTAAGGTAGGCAACACTGGCAGAGACTTCAGTAGACCCTTCCAGCCAGCGCCTAGCTACTATCGTGGGTCAATGAGGGTCGGCACAGCAGGATTCCGAACTAATGAAGGAGTCAGATCCACAATGGTCGCCCGTGCCTGTGTCTAAGCCCACAACTGCCATTGCCACCGGTTAGTCCCAGGGAGGTGGCCTGTGAGGATACGAGCAGTAGGACGCTTCTGGAATGTGTACCCTCGGCGCCATGCAAAATCGGAAATGAGGAAGACGGACTTCCGTGGTTACTGGTAACTACACCACTTACGGAGTACACAATATAAATAAACAACACAGTTGTGGGTTCGCGTTCCATGGTTGACGACGGAACCAAGCAAGGGCTGACCATGAAACGGGAGATTGCATCGACAAACTTGATCTCATGTCTGCAGCAACTTTCCTCGCTCTAAATTTGAGCCGGGGATATTCTTAGGTTCACCCTTTTCTTTCCATCAATTTACTGGCCGGCGCCCACACGGACCAAGGACTCGTAAGCTGTCTTGGATGATCCCTGAAACTTTATGTCGGCAGTCGGCAAAACAGGGATCATGTGATGCCCGCCAAGCTCATCACTTGAATTTAGAGTTATCCACCCTATTCGTTCGACTTGCATATGCCATCTGGGTATACTCGAGACGGAGTAACTACACTGCGCTTTACTAAGTATGCTCGACCGTCGACGCGCTGGCCCAGTTTCCTTTATTCAGAAGACACGAAGACCGGGTTGCCTTTTATGATCCTCCATAATCGATCTACAGCCTCGTCTTTATCTTCTTGGCAAATCATGCGCACTGTTAATGACGGAGTCCCGGCGCCCGCTAATCCATACTCTGTACGGACCTGACGGCTATCAGCCGTGACACAGCTTCATATAGTGATCTTGGCATCGCCTGCAGCTCCATTTCATCCCAGGCCAGGGGCGTCTTTGCAGTTGTCTTATAGTAAGGCCCTGCAATCATCGGTGAGGTCGCTACTGCTCACCGTTGAAGTCGCGCAAGGCCAAACAAAGACCATACTCTATTTTACCTCTTCGACCAGAATAGCACTGAATATCTATACTACATCGTACGCTGGTTACGCGGCATCGTGACCAAAGAAGAAATACGCTAGGTCTAGTGCTGGGGCAATGTGCTCAAGCTAAGCATTAGTTTCCTGCGGCCCTTGTCTGACACGCACCGTGCATACCAATCCTGGAACGTCATACGGGAGCTTTGCGAGATATGACAGAAATGGTGACCAGAGTATCCCAACGCGAACAAAAACTCTGGATTTGATATCATGCAATACAGAGTCATTGGTCGAGCTCGTTTTTATGCCTAGTTCAAAATGATAATAGTCGACGCTGTTGCTTATATGGTCACATTTGATCCTCATTTGCCGTACAGTGCGGCATGACTCTTACTTCAGATCAACACCGCCTTCGAATGCCGCTCCTCCAGCCTCCGCATCGACTTTGATACTCTCATCTAGCCCGCAGACTCGGAACAACATCTGCGGAGTCATCTCCTTCGACAAGCCCGGAATACCATCAGCCTTCAGCTTTTCCATTGCTTCGCGCATGGCTGCACAGGCGGGTCCCAAACCAGCGAACGGGAAAATGATGATACGGAATCCCATCTCCTTGGCCTCAGCCGCCGAGATCGACGGAGTCGCCCCATGCTCGACCATGTTCAGCAGCATCGGCCACGGACCCAGCTCCTTCACCACTTGCCTTGCCATTTCCTTGGACGTAATTCCCTCGAGGAAACCTACGTCTGCGCCAGCGTCCCGCGCCGCTCGTAGACGTGCTACACTTTCCTCATAACCGTGTGTCTGAAGAGAGTCTGTCCGGGCAATAACCACAATATCACTACCGATACGCTGTCGTGCCTGCACCGCCGCACGAATGCGGGTAACATAAGTTTCGGTGTCCACAAGGATCTTCCCGCCCAGGTGCCCGCAGCGCTTCGTCTGCACTTGATCCTCGATGTGGAAAGCTGCTACGCCAGAGCGGGAGTATTGTTCGGTTGTGCGGGCGACCATGATCGGACCACCGTACCCAGTGTCAGCATCTGCGATCACGGGTGTAGTCGGCGAAAGATTTGAGAGCATTTCGGCGTTGGCGCGCATGTCATTCAAAGTGCAGATTCCCAGGTCGGCTTGTCCGTGCACAGAGGCGGCGGTACCAGCACCCGTCTATAAGAGTCAGAGAGGAAGTGGAGGGACCGGCGAACTTAACTTACCATGTACAGGGCGTCGAAGCCAACGGAGAGCGCAATCCGTGCAGAGAGGCCATCATATACACCGGGGGCGACGACGAACGAGTTTGGGTCTTCAAGGGTGCGTCGAAGACCAGTAGCTGCTGTTACCATCGGCATCGTGTGTGCTGCAGGGATTTAGTGGGGGATAGGACGTAGGATGTAGTTGATTGAGGCTAAGTTTAGGGACCGGTTGGGCAATAACAGTCTTGGTTTGAGACTACTAAAAGATTTAAAGGTGACGACCTGGATCCACAACTGTATATGCACTAAGAGGGAGTTACACCGGGTAACAGGGTCGGCAGTTAAAAGGTTCTTATAGTAGGAAAATCCCCGACAAGCTTTATTAAGCTATCGGAATGACAAAGTTCTCTTTCATTTGCCCCCAATGGAGAGAAACGAACGATGATATCAAATCTTGCCGTATAAGCCGACATCGGGAACAGCTCAAGTAAGGTTCGGGCATAACTCGGGATTTTCTTGGCACTCCGACGTCTGGGGATTTCTTCCGCTTATCGTACCTTCTCACTTCTCCCGTCGCCTTCGCTCCTCCACTTTTGCCGCCTCAGAATGTTCTGAGAATGCTCTCCTAGTGGGGCTGTTTTCTCTCTATACCTGACATCTCTTCTCTTTCCTTACTATTCCCGCCCTCGCTCTTCACTTCCCCTCATCCCCAATTCACATCATGGCACGCTCTGCCATCGTCCAAGAATACGCCCCTCCCTCCTCGTCCACTCCCACCCTCACGCTCGACCACAAGACCATCCATGAACGCCAACAAAATGGGATCGCTCGCCCCAAAGGCTACCGTGTCTCCTGGCACGCTAATCCAGCTGTCGAACCGCACCATTTCGGTCAATCGCATCCGATGAAACCCTGGCGTCTGACTCTGACCAAACAACTCGTCATGGCCTACGGCATGCACCACGCGATGGACCTGTATCTCGCTCGCGAAGCGACCTACGAAGAAATGGCTGAGTTTCACAAAACAGACTACCTTGATTTCCTCCGCCAGGTCATTCCCGGCGATATGGAGAACCCAGAGCAAGGCGAGAACATTGCGCGCTTCAATTTCGGCGACGATTGCCCCATCTTCGACGGGCTGTACAACTACTGCTCCCTCTACGCTGGCGGCTCCATCGACGCTGCTCGGAAGCTCTGCAACAACCAATCTGAAATCGCAATCAACTGGTCCGGCGGTCTTCACCACGCCAAAAAGGCCGAGGCCAGCGGCTTCTGCTACGTGAACGACATCGTCCTCGGCATCCTACAGCTCCTCCGTCTGCATCCGCGCGTGATGTATATCGACATTGACGTGCACCACGGCGACGGCGTTGAACAAGCCTTCTGGTCCACCGACCGCGTCCTGACCGTCTCCTTCCACAAATACGACAAAGACAACTTCTTTCCAGGCACCGGCGCCCTAGACAGCACCGGACCCACCCACCCACTGAATCCAGGAGCACACCACGCCGTCAACGTCCCCCTCCACGACGGCATCGACGATGAATCCTACATCCGCCTCTTCCGCGAAGTCATTGGCTCCTGCATCTCAACCTACCAACCCGGCGCAATCGTCCTCCAGTGCGGCGCCGACTCCCTCGGCTGTGACCGCCTCGGCTGCTTCAACCTCAACGTCGCCGCCCACGGCGCCTGCGTCGCCTATGTCAAAACTTTCGGCCTCCCCCTCCTCGTCGTGGGCGGTGGCGGCTACACCCCTCGCAACGTCTCCCGCGCCTGGGCTCACGAAACCTCCATTCTCATCGACGCCCAGGATACCATCGACCCCAACATCCCTGAAACCGTCGCCTTCCGCAATCACTTCGGCCCAGATTACTCGCTATTTCCGCCGCTGAGCGAGATGCGCAAGCTCGAGAATAAGAACCCGCGCAGCTACCTATCCGGACTTGTCCAGTCCATCCACGAGCAGTTGCGGTATATGCAGGGCGCGCCGAGCGTGCAGATGAGTTTTATTCCGCCGGATATTCTGGGCCTGCGGGAGGATACGGAGAAGGAGATCGAGGAGCAGATGGCGCAGCAGGAGGAGGCGAGGGAGGAAAGAGAGGGCAGTGGGTCTGCGAGTAAGAATAATCGACGACGGGAATTGGAGAGGGGTGCTGGGCAGAGAGGGGAATTATTCTCTGCTTGATTCCCTGCTTCTCTTTCGTCCTTGCGTGCCCTCTTTCTCTCTCTGTCGTCGTTGAGTATCTGCATTTTGTCTCTTGGTGTTGGTGGTTCCGGCGTTGCTCGTGTCGGTTGTCTTGGTGGTTACTACACGTGATACCAGTGGAGTTAATGTACCATATTAAATTATATCGCATGCATTATGCAATCTATTAGAATCATATCTAATTCACCATGCATGGTTAGAAGAAAATCAAACTAAAAGTATTTGGTTATATTGTGGAGCACGACTCTTTAACTGCGTATTAGGATAACCACTTCACATCACAATAGAAACTCGACAGATTATATGCTCCCATCCGTCCTTTCTTATACTCCTATCTGTATGCCGACCAGCCAACCCTTTATTTTTGCCATGTAATATACTAATTATAAAGACAGAATATTCAATTGGGTATCCAGTAGAGGTGCGGTAGGGCACGTCGGTCGAAACCTGGTTTTGAACGACAAGGGCCTGGAGTCATAGGGTCCGACAGTACCTTCCGATGTACGGTTAAGTCAGTCAGTCATGTCCCTTTAATCGCTCCGTCACCGCAGGCCAACCACGTTTGTAATTCCAGGCTACGCTACCATTTCTTTTTCGCTTCTCAATCTCCCCCCCCTTTTTATTATCATCTCATTGACCCTCCGAGACCTGTATTTGGTTCGAGATGCGGTCGTTAGATACTAAACCACCGAGATGCGCGTCACACGTATCCCCACGGAGATACGGTCACGGGTTGGCGTCCACGAAGGTGTCGACGTCCGACGTTCGCGTGTCTTTGCGCTGCACCTCTTCGAGCTTTTCACCTACTACGGAGGTGGGCTGAACTGCACTCGGGGCGGCGCCGTTGTGGTCAGGTGGAGCTGCCTCATGCCCCGCTTTGTGAGGTGGAATTTTGTATTGAGAGGACTCAGTCTGGCCTTCTAAGATCGGGGCAATGGATAAAATCTGCTTGGTGGCCAATTCGGGGTTGTGCGCGTCACTGCAACACCTGTGAGTTTAAATCAACCCGTGCGCCTGTGGAGACTTACATTTGTGCGTTGATGATCCAATCGAGATCCTCCTCGCCTTCGTCGGCGCCACCAGGACCTCCCTGAACCGGACGGAAGATTTTCGGATGCCATTCCACGCCGTCATTGGCCCGCTTGGCTGCTTCTTCTCGTTGGCGATCTTCAATCTTCGTCTTTTCATCCGTGGCCACCTCGTGATTCCGCTCCATGAGTGCCTTGACGGTAGTCTGCCACAGCCGCTGTGACTCGCGTTCGCCCTGCTGTGCGATGGGTCGCACCTGGGGAGGGGTATGGGTAGCGGTGCTTGCGTTGAACAGAATTTCTTTCTTATGGGTCTGCGCCAGTTAGATATCCGTGGCTGGTAAATGCTATTTGGGGGACAAACATACCCGGACATCTGTAATGAACATCTCCTTGTTCCAATAACCCGACAATTCGTAGTATATCTGACCGGTCTCGCTGTTCTTGATCGTGCCCCCAATTTGGTTATAGGAACCGCTAAAGTAGCCCTTGGTTTTGAACTCGATATCGGCAACCAGATTGTTCTCCGGGCATCTGACATAGCTGTGGTCGCCCAGCTCGTATTTCATCTTTCCGATTAGAATATTCCGGGCGTACATATTCGGCTGAGTCAAGATGCTAAATTTGACGTCAGTACCAGCACCATGAACAGAGGAAGACATGGGCGAAACATACTATCGCTCGCCCTTCTCCTTGTTCGAACCGCGGTTCAAAAAGCGCAAAACGGCGATTCCCTCCATCATGCTTCCGGCCGAGTTGCCCAGGAATTTGCTGCGGGGGATCAGCGTCCCATCTATCCGGATATTGTGCTCGGGCGCCATGAAGAAATAGCTCGATTTGGGAGGGTGGTGGGAGGTCTGTTCGGCGATGTAGTATCCGCGGGTTCCATCCGGATAATCCCAGTAGCCAGTAAAGGTTTCTCCTAGAATCGGGTTGAGCGGTTTCTTCACACCTCTGTTGTAGAGTGTTAGCGAATTTCCGGTTCACCCGAGTGATGGGTAGCCACAAGAGCAGACATACGGAGGCTTGATGTGCCAACCGCTCAAGTAGAACTTGACCACGGAGACGAAGCGTTCGAGGGGATCATCGACAGTGGGCATAGGCAGAAGGGTCTCCGGATGAGCCATGAAGCTAGCGACAAGGTGATATTAGTACTGAGCAACACAATACCGATAGCTATAGCACATACTTGGTGATCCGCTCCAACATAGACCGGGGTTCTAAAATGAAGGTAGGCAGCACCACCCGACTCAGATCAGCTCCCGGGCGGAGCTGGCTGATAATGTGCGACAGGACTTGAGAGGTCAGCATCTTAAGCTCCCTAGGAGATGTCATCGCACGAGAGTTCTCTCACGGCGTTTTTTGGTTTTTCGTTCTTTCTACGTACCATTACCCTGGTCGGGTTCGGTGTCATCATCCCCGGCCACAACATTGGGCTCATCCGTGGATGAACGGTTACCTGAGGAATTGAAGAAGGAGCCCCAGTCAGCAGACATGATGAGAGGGGAGGGGAGGAGTGAAGAGGTATCAGAAAGATGCTGGGATGCCAACTATGTGTTGTTGAGGGGGGAGGAGAAAAAAAAAAAAAAGAAAGGATTACAAAAATAAGAATGTATGCATGGACGAATGTTGTGTATGTATGGTGCAAAGTATGGGGTGGAAGGAAAGAAGGCGGAGGGGGAAAGACTGAGTAAAGAGAGGGGATGACGTTTTCGAAGGTGGGAGGGAAATACAACAAAAAATAAAATAAAATAAATCAAAAAAAAAAAAATTTGGCGGAAAGGTGACGTTTAAAGTCTGTAAAGTTCAAGTATGTATTGTAACTTACTCGTTGCAGGACTCGCCAACGACGACGAGCGGCGGATATGCGGGAGTATGGCCATGACTGCCTACTAACAAGTACAGTACAGTATAATGCTGAATTTCAATTCCAATCAATAATCCTGAAGAATGGAACTCAAGGGAGTTCTTTTTGTTTTGTCGCTTGGGGCAGAATAGAAGTCGTCGTCGTCGTCGTAGTAGTAGTAGTAGTAGTAGTAGTAGTCGCGTTGGGGATCTTTTAAATTCGTATTCGTTTTCTTCTGTTTTTGTTCCTTCTCTAATCAATTAAAAAAGAACACTGGCGTTTGTTAGACTGCAAGTCAATCACCTGATACCAATCTGGTTCATTAAGGAAAGAAAGACAAGGAACTACAACCCAGATCTCTGTCCTTAAGAAATCTTCGAAAATGAAGGGGAACTTTTATTAGAAAAGAAAAACGAGAAAGAAGAAAACGGGTACACGTTGAGGTGGGTTACGATTTATATAAGCTGCGGTGGATACTGGAGAACAGGGAGAGAAAAGATGTCCTCTGAAAAAGGAATGCATGAATCTCAACAGAAGATCATCATCTTTCGTTTCCCACCACTCACCCGGATACCTACAGAACCTGTCGCAGTGGTGTATGTACTACTTTATCTAGTATGCAGTATGCATGTATGTATGTATGTATGTATGTATGTATGTACCCCTCTTCTGAATAAGGATAGATCTAAGCTAAAAGAAATCATCCATGATCAGAGGCGTGTAGAATCACGGAGCCAAAGAGAATGTCCCCTTGGACACATGCTCAACCAGAGGAAGTTTTTTTTTCTCACCGATCCTTCGAGAGCTCCATCGATAGTAGAGGAGGGACCGTCCATCTTGGCAAGTGGGGATTACGTCGCGTAGCCAGTCACAGTATTTCATAGCTTTCGGAAGTTGTTCCATTAACGTTCCATTACAGGAGTACTTCAGCTGGCAGTACGTCGTACTGGTGCTGTACCGATCCATTGATCTACTACTACTACTACTATGTATACATATTACATACAATCCCTCGAATCGTGGTCTTGGATTATTGACTCTATCCTTTTAACATCTATATGAGATGACTGAGAGATAGTCATTTGGGAACAAAACGAAAGAAAAGAAAAAGGGAAAAGAAAAAGAAAAAAAAAAAAAAATCATGACCCTGGACGGCACTAAGACCAAAACAAGCATAATTTGCCTGACCCGAAACATATCCAATCCAAATCAGCGCCAAAGGAGGAAAAAACACGAAAAAGAAAACGGGATCTCTTTCGCTTTAAAGCAGCAACAGTCAAGTAGTACCTCCTATTACTTAGTAGGTACTAAGCAACTCTCACATCCTTGCAACCATCGGCATATCCCCTCCAGTGATTTCTTTTGTGAATTCTGGATCCGGTTTATATAACATAACATGGAAGTGTTCTACCGCATGCACTGACTTGAGAGACTTCCAGTTTTTGAACCAGATGACCTGCAATGATGGTCAGTCGTCACTTGACCATGGGACGGAATCACGAAGGCAGCAGAAATCATATCCGCCGCACGCACGGGATACATACTTTCTCTGATGGTACTCGCGAGCAGAACGTCTTCTTGACATAGTCATCAATCTCTTGTCTAGCCCGCAGTGTCAGATCGTCGGTCACCGGATCATCTTCCAGCTCGAACTTGGTCCACACCACTAAATGGACGATATCTTTCTCGATTCCGTACGGCCAGTCGTTGTATAGAATTCGAATATCCCCTACTGTCATATCAGCGACTTGTGTCACAGAGATCCATATCGCGCGAGATTGAACACGAACTCACCGTCAAACTCAAACGGACGCCCTCTGGGCTTAAGGTCGTCGGGACTGCCTTCTCCCCAACGTAGTCGCTCCTTCACAACAAACCGCATGACTGATCCATACTCGGCGACAATCCACTCCTTGTATTCGAGGTACTTTCGCAAATCGCTGGGAAGGCGTTGGAAGCGATCGATTTGATTGGTTCCTAGATCATTAGATGCGGTTCCCAAAAGCCTCCTACTCACACTGTCGAACACTCACGGACGATCTCCTTCACTAGTTCCCACCCTTGTCTCTCATATTGTTCGTCGGGAATCGACAGTATTTGGATATTCTTCTCACAGATATCACGGAGAAAGCTAGGGCATTCAACCGGCCATCTGTCAGGAGAGATGTTGACCAGCCAATACGGCAAGGATTCGCCCGACAGGTTGGTAGTTGAATGCGAGAGTGTCGTAGCAGCCCTCACATCGGGCGCTTCCAACTTTCTATCGAGGAAAGTGAAAGCCGTGGCGGAAGCAGAAGGTCTAAGCGTGGTCGCCATGACGTACATACAAGATCCAGTGGCCAGTGTATAACCTCTAGCAGATACAAAAGACAAAGTATGGATAAGTTATTGCGTGGGAACAATGGGGGCAGTAAACAAAGAAAAGGAGATGTGAATTGATTACCCCATACCTAATAACGGTCGGGAATTGCTTCCGCATGCGTGGCAACCGACGGTTTCGAGGATCGTCGGTATATGACCCACGCACCGGAACCATTCAAGAAGGGATTGTCGGCTTACGGCTGCCACACGCCCTTGTTTCATGACGGGCAATCAAAGATCTTATCCTAGCTAGGGGCTCCTCTAATCGGTGGTGGCCTTTTCGCTCATTGGAGTTGTAGTTGGTTATCGCCATTGAAGGGATGCGCGGACATACGTCACAGTGGAGACCTGTCATGCCGCGAGCTTCGTATCGATTATAATTATAATTACACAGTATACCGAGGATCATCGAGAGATGTTGGTAGTTCGTATGATATCAGATTCGATTCTAGTCCAAGTCCCCTCAGATGGCCTGGCATATTAGTCTATCACATCGACAATTATCACTAGAAGAGGTTGTAGCGTTGGGGCCGTTGCATTAGTGGCCCTCGTGTGAAGGTACACCGTTTATCTTTCTCGCTACAGTATCAATGGAATTGGGAACACATTTTGCATTAGTATATAGGACATGTCCATATCAAGCTGAACTATTTACAGTGCTATTGAAACCAATCGTTCAATTCGGGTAACTACCTAACGATAGGTCGATGATGGCTAAACTAACAAGAAACACACCGCCATCCTCAAAACAATGATCCAGAAAGAGCCCGCCCTGGTCAGTCACATTTGAACCATACGATCTGCGAGCTCAGATTTCGAGACCAGAAATCTCGGGGCCATTTGATTGAATAATGGATACTCCAGCCTCCATCAATTCCCGCTTGGCCCCGTCCCAACCCGAACCCGGCACAACACACCGGGTGGCATTCTCAACCACGTAACTTTTAAAGCCTACCCTCGCGGCATCGATAGCTGTATGCTTAACGCAATAGTCGCCCGCCAGTCCAACCACGAAGACGTCCGTGATGCCCTTGTTGGACAGGAAGTCCTGGAGGTCGGCATCCACCGATTGAGCCGTAATAGAAGGATCAACATTCCCAAAAGCATCGGCAAACGCGGAGTACATTTCCACCTGAGAGTGCATACCTTTCTTCACATACAGGTCGATGTTACTGGTATGAATCTCGGGGATGATCTCAGCTCCCCTGGTTTCCCCAACACAGTGCGCCGGCCACAGGTTTTGTGGTTTGGTTTCATGCCCTTTCCCCGGGGCTGGGTTGTTCACGGTAATCACACTCTCAAAGGGGTGGTTGTTGGGAGGGGGATGGCTGTTGGCAAAGGAGATATGGTCCGCTGGGTGATAATCTTGTGTGGCCACCCGTACCGCGAACCCCCGGTGTGCCAACAACTCATTTATAATAGGTGCGATTACGCGCCCCTCCTGGACTGGAAGAACTCCGTTCTGTTGGGAATGCGTAAGTGTCAGACATTCTAGATAATACGATGCAGATTTTGAAGGCGACCTACGGGTGGACAGAAGTCCTCTTGCATGTCAACGACGAGTAAGGCTGCCTTCATCTTGAGTTCGCGCGCTTCCTTCTCTTTCACTAGTTCTCCTGGAACAGCTGGCCTGGAGTTTGGACTCTCTTGTGGTTATTGAGTGGGCGACTTGTCAGTGAGGTTACGCTGGAACGCAAGGAAGCTCCTGGTGCGCATTCCGGGTGATATTTCCACTGGAGAATTCACTTCGTTGCCCCTCACTCAAACTATGTGACTTTGCATACGTTCCTTATCTGATATATACGTACGGCAGTAAACGGGCTACGTAGTAGTTGTATAGTCCAATAGACTTCCTCTCATCTGTCACAAGTACAAATTAGAAAGATACTTGCAGATCAAGAGGTGAGACCAACAAGCCCTTGGAGTCTTTGATCTCTACGGAGTACAAAAAGAACGTTCTCGGCCCCACACCTCCCTTGAGGCACCCGCTGGTATGGATCCCTGAGGTCCTGAGGAAGCCTCGGGAAAGCTACTGCTGACTAAGCGCGCGTGACCACAAAAGCTTCGACGCGGATGCAAAATACCCCCAAAGTTCTTCTTTCCCTCTTTACCTTCCAGGGCTGCGGCCCTTGCTCATCACAAACGCAGCCGCAGAAATATAGGTAATAGATCTAAATTGCAGATAATGCGACGACCCTCTAAGGTATGGACATCCTTCCTTTCTTTAGCCTGTCTTCTTATTCCAATTACATGATGATCTCTATTATTGGAGCTGTCCGAGAACATTATGCGGATAAACCTATTTATACGCTTTTCATCTTTCTGAATCAATGCAATTCGCTTTTCTGCTGCCGTTACTCACCGAAGTGGTTTTGTGTGACGTTGCTAATACCGCGTAGTCGTTGCAGGGACCTACTAGTGAACACATCTTCCAGCCTCCTTGATTCTTACTAAACCCTTCCCCTTATCACACACACGCACACTTAACCTTCTGTTGGTCTGCGTATAATTCTTTGCAACATGGCCTATGATCCACGATTAGCTAGTGCGGGCACTGCAACTCCGGATCCCCCGCCTCCTCCCCCTCCGCCTCCTGAGCCTGCCATGGCAGCATCAACGGAGACCGAGTCTTCAGACGGGACTGCAGCCGCACCCATTCAGGAGCAGCAGTCAGACTCTTATAAACTTAGATTTTGCACGGTGTGCGCATCGAACCAAAACCGTTCGATGGAAGCCCATCTCCGTCTATCTACTGCACCATCCCACTTCCCTGTTATCTCCTTTGGGACGGGCTCCCTGGTCCGTCTGCCAGGCCCATCTATTACGCAACCTAATGTGTACAATTTCAATACCACTTCGTATTCTCAAATGTACGAGGAACTGTTCTCCAAGGACGAGAGGCTCTATCGTAACAATGGGCTTTTAAACATGCTCGAACGCAACCGGAACCTGAAATGGGGCCCGGAGCGCTTCCAAGACTGGGTTCCAGGCATGCCCCGTGTGGACCATGTCTCGAAAGGCGACAAAGGCGCCTTGGGGACCGAGGGTGGCGTGGTC
Organism: Aspergillus pseudotamarii; assembly: GCF_009193445.1. NCBI lineage: Eukaryota > Fungi > Ascomycota > Eurotiomycetes > Eurotiales > Aspergillaceae > Aspergillus > Aspergillus pseudotamarii. Next base: position 43,329 of record NW_022475096.1, on the reverse strand, counting down.
GATGTCATTATCACCTGTGAGGAGCGGTGCTGGGATGCCGTTGTTGACGATCTTATGAATAAAGGATCGCTCCTCAACCGACCCGTCCATGTATTCAATGTCGATATTAAAGATAACCACGAAGAAGCCCTAGTCGGAGGAAAGGCCATTCTCGAACTAGCTAATCGGCTCAACGAGGCTGCCGTCCAGGAACGCAAAGCGAATAATCCTGAAGGCTGGGAAAATGGAACCGGTGAAGCTCGGAGGAGTTTCGATGAGAAGGTCCCGGAAATTCTTGCGGCCTGGCAGGAGAAGTGGCCGAATTTGCCCGCGCTGTGGACTCTTGCTTGGCTCTAGCCGTTAGAAGTTGATAGACTCCAACTAAGTGTCAATCTATCTGTTCAGAAGATATCTATACCCTTTTGAGAAATCTTATGCACATCTAATGGATGAAATTCCGTCAGGCTATGATTCAACGAACAGAGGCTCTCGTAGGCTAGGTAGTAATCTGGCTTTGGGCCCGTAGCGTCCTTCGTTCTACGCGACTGGCAAAGGCAACTTGACCTCTATGGTTTTGGTTTCACGAGCGAGCGAATGATCTATCTGCCTCCCAAGCGTGCTTGTTTTTTCTGTACTATACTCTGCATTCTATATCCTTGTGGGCCAGGCTCCGAGGCATTTAGATGACCAAGTCAAAGATCATTCCCAGAACCAGCAACGAGATGAATTGTACCGATCGATGTTTTATAAAGTGAAGTTTCCTGAAGATAATTCATGTAGATAGGATAACAATAGACTTTAACTTGCCTTCCTTACTAATAGAGCAAAACATAAACAAAGGAATTAGATTGGTGGATGGCCCTCAGATTAGCTCTCTGGTTCTCATCGGTTTCCAGGCTGTTGTGAGCCGTGTTTGCACACGGATTTGCCGGATACCATACAACTTTGGCTTTTGGTTTCACCTCGTCACCGGGCTTGCAATCATGACCTTATGAACGCCTTGAAGAAAAACGGGAAGAAAAACATATAGGAGAACAAACAGCGTCTGTCTGTTAGTGAGCAAAGTAAATTATGTCAAAGACAGTCAGAAGAGTCTTTTGCTTCTCTCTCTTTGGCCATGTTGTATGTGGAGTAGTCTGCTCAGGAGCTTTGGGGTGTCTGGTGGTCATAGAAGGGTGAAGGTATATGCGCCTGCTATGCCTGGGGTGGGTTAATCAAAGATAAAAGGAGAGCAATCTCGAGGAGAACAATTTCAGAGATGATGTTAGTAAATCGAAAAAAATCATTTCAGTGCTTGCAGTTGAGTAATCACGATTTTTCGATAATGGAGATAAAAGTTTGTAAGCACAGCCCAGCTTCTAGATTTTAAGCATTGAAAAAAATAGGCTAGGAGCTTTGGAAGATATATCGTGTTCAACTATGTGAACGCAACGCGACATCGCCACAGGTACGAGAGACTTGCTTTTTATAATCCCTTAGATCTCTGTTCTTGTCTCAGTCACTCACGCTGCAGCATGATGTCTTCTTCCATTCGACGGTGCGAAGGATAAAGTCCATCGCCTTGTATCGTGCGATACGCAGGTGTCATGAAAAGCTCTAGTGAAGGGTTATCGTCATCGGGATTAAGAAAAGTAGTCATTCTCAAGATCTGTACACGTTTGAGTCAGTGGGCGAACTCGAAAGTAGAGTAAAAGTGCATCACTTACCTGGTTTGCCGGCCAGATTAAGATAACCAACTTGCTGAGAAAGGGAAGGGATAGGAGCTGTTTTTGTCTAGAACTAATTGTGAGGGGGGTTGCACGTGACTGTATAGTAGCCGCCGGCGAGACTCCGAGAAATTCTATGGCATTACGTATGAGGCATAGACACTTCTATCTTGGAAGTCGCAATGGTAAGCACTTCTTGATCTCGGAAAAGAATTTTTTCCCACCAGAACTATTCACTCCTACAATCTATGTCATTGGCCTAACGAAGTCCTAGATCGTTTGAACTGTTCACTGACGTTTGTCCGCCGCGCTCAACTTAGAACTCACATAAGGTTGGGAAGAGAAGGTGCAAGAGATAGATTATTAGAATGTCTTCGTGGATACAGCGGCACGCTGGCTCCCAGCAGACACAGCTTGCTGCTACGGCTGTGCTCTCGGGGGCCGCTGTTGCAGGAGCTATCTTTGGGTATCAGGCGCTCAAAAGGAAAGAAGCCGTCAAGGAATTGAAAGCCTCTATTCCGAGTATCGATGAGAAACATATTGCCGGGAAGGTATTTTGTTTTGCGCAATACATGATACGCTCTTCACTGCTAACGCTGCATGTAGCTTACCAAATTCGGCGGCGCAGACCCTGTACAACAATTGAGCAAGGAAGATGAGCGCAGTGCGGCGCTTGCGCGCAGGGCGCAGTTGGGAGACTACGACGACGGTAAATACGTATATCTCGTAGGAATTGTCTGAGCCTGTTAGCTAACCCTCTTTTGTGCTTAGAGCTTATCCTTGAGCAACTTGCCCGTAATCGTGTCTTCCTCACCGATGAGGGTCTTGAGAAGCTTCGTTCATCATTCATAATAGTTGTGGGATGTGGAGGTGTCGGATCGCATGCTGCAGCTTCCCTTTCCCGGTCGGGCGTCTCTAAGATACGACTGATTGATTTCGACCAAGTCACATTATCCTCTCTAAACCGACATGCTCTCGCGACGCTTGCTGACGTCGGTACGCCGAAGGTGCACTGCATCCGCAAACGGTTGGAACAAATTACGCCGTGGACTAAGTTTGACTGCCGAAACGAACTCTTTAGCGGATCTGTTGCCGACGATTTACTTGCACCGTGGTCCATGGACGACAGTGATAAAGGACGAAAGCCAGACTACGTGCTGGACTGTATCGATAACATCACCTCCAAGGTCGAGCTGCTACATTACTGCCATTCACACTCGATTCCCGTGATTTCTTCAATGGGCGCAGGATGCAAGTCTGACCCTACATGCGTAACAGTAGGCGATATCTCGACCAGCACGGACGATCCTCTCTCGCGCAGCACTCGCCGACGTCTTAAGATCCTCGGAGTAAGCACAGGTATTCCGGTAGTATTCTCAACGGAGAAGCCCGGCCCAGGCAAGGCTAGCCTCTTGCCACTTGCAGAGGAAGAGTTCAATAAGGGCCAGGTTGGCGAGCTCAGCGTTCTGCCAGACTTCCGCGCACGAATCCTACCTGTTCTTGGAACCATGCCCGCAGTTTTTGGATACACCGTGGCAAACCATGTCATCTGTGATATTGCAGGATACCCGAGAGACTACAGCATTGCCAGGAAAGGCAAGGATAAAATATATGACTCGGTCCAGACGGCTACCCAGGGCTTCATGGAGCGGTTGGTTAGAGTTGAGGTTGGTCAACATGTCATTGGCCTTCGTCTTCCAATTACCAAGGACGACGTCGTTTTCCTTGTGGACGAGATCTGGCGAGGAAAGAGTGCTATCACCGGCCTTCCTGGCCGACTCATTCTCGTTCCATGGGAGCGGCCAGCTCGCGGGTTTGTGCCTGACCCTGAGTGGGAGAAACAAGGACAAAAATTCCTTCCGTTTGAGCTGATGGACCTTGTGTGTATGACTAAGGAGGAAAGTGCCAAACACGAGAAGGAAGTTCTCTTGGGCGAGAAGAAACCGGAAGACTTATACGATGAGAAAACGATCCAGAGGGTCAAGGAGCGAATGGAGGAGGCAGGGTTCTACGAGAAATATCGGTAGATGACTTTTTTCAATCCCGTAACATAAATATTATGAAGCATGAAGTTTACTGTATTTGACGTTGTATAAAGGTGTTCTACACCACTCCATGGATACACTGACTACGGACTACGAGGGATAAGGATGACGAATGATCTTAGACGATAATATGGAATTCCTAGTCAAGACAAGAGTGTAGATATCTAGCAATTTGTCGTCCAACCATTAGACGGACGTTCTGGAAATAGTGATTGTGTCCTTAAAATAGTAACATGCAGCTTTCGATGTCCATGATACAAAAGAATGTCAACAGCAAAAAGATGTTGCTCTGAATAGAATGTGTTTCTTGAAAAATAGTGATGAAAACTTCCAATGCCAATGATACCAAGTTCTTGCTGATTCGAACACCGTTAATCCGCCATAAAGCCGTTAATACACGAGGCCCCTATCCAAACACCATGCGTATTGCACATATTTTTAAAACAAAAGCGAAAGGCCTTAAACCATAAGACAGCATTGCATCAATAACAGGACTATAGTCCTGGTCTTCCACTCTACATGGAAGGTTGGTCAGGTTTGCACATGAAATCATCCCAACCATCTAGTCCAAACTGCGCATTTGGATTGGCCTCAAGCTGAGGCTGGACAGTCTCATAGCCCATGAAGGTTGAGTTGTACATTGGGTCGGTCAGAAAATCCATGGGATTCTGCTCGAACATGCTAGGCACATCGCCAAATCCGCCGCTCACGAACAACAAGCTCTCCTCGGTTTTAGGTTGCATGTACGGCTCAAATGAGAACATCGAGTTGTCGGGGAATGGATTGATAGGATCAAAAGGTGAGTGAGTGCTTCCCGAGGGTGGTGTGAGAAACTCGCTCGATCCGGAGGCAGGACTTCCAATACCAGGCACTTGGGGCTGGTTCAAGTCGAAGTTTGCGCCAGGTGGGAACCCTTGGGCATCATTCATATTATGGTAGGGAGAACCGCCAAGCGAAGTGGGGCTGTTCGAGAATAATTGAAAGTCCTCAGTCTGGGTCGGAACGGGTGGGTCGGCGAATGAGAACGGTATTGCCTCAGGGAAGGCAATAGGAGGCTCACTAGGGGAAACAGTGGGGCCTGTCGTGGGTGTAGAGAAGTCGCCTGTCGGGTTGGAGGCAGCAGGAGATGGGATACCGCTGGTCTGGGGAGTAGGCTGAGCGGATCCCTGCTTAACAGGCTTATTCTTGCCGTTGTTCTTCGTCCGTTCATACACCCAGCCGTGCGTCTTCTCCATGTGCTGCTTGCAATTGCTCTCCCTCTTCGATGCGTAAGTGCAGCCAGGCTGATGGCATCTGAACAACCGGGGGTTCTTGCAGTGTTTGTCATTGTAATGACGCTCCGTCTCCTTCTCAGTCGGGAAGCCCAATTCGGAATACTTGCATCCCCTTTCAGGGCACTTGTAAGGACGAGAGTGGGTCTTCTCGTGTTTACTACTATGTATTAGCATGTACATATTGGATGAGAGGAGAATGTGGACTCACGTAAGATCACATGGTCGCTTCAAGACTTTGTCGCAGAACTGGCACTTCTGGTTGATATCCATCGGGGGAGCATTCTTCTTGCGGCGGGCCATGGACCGTTCAACTCCCTCATCTACCGTTTCCACACTCAAGGTACGCTTGAAGGTTGGGATGGCGTGTTCGTCGTACGGCTTTCCTGTCTGCAAGGAAATGGACTTGCCATCCTTGTGCATAACAAGCTCCGCAGGCCGTCCAGTTTCGGACATGCCTCCCTCAAGGGTGAGTCGGGGCTCACTATTATTGAAATCAGCCATCATCTTCCAAAAACCAGACATGAACATACATGGACTTAGTGGCTTTCTCGCCGTTGGTTGCAGAGTCCTGTCGGGACCGGGCTGCGTCTCGAATCCTGGCGAAGCGATTGATCTGGGTGATAAGGTCGAGGAAGTAGTTGTTCGAATATGGCACATCGTTGGGCAAGGTCAAATCCCTGCCCCGAAGGTAGCCAGAAGTCTCGTGAAGGCAGTGAATCGTGAATCGGCAAAAGGAGTACCAGGCTGCAGTAGGTGCCTTCACGTCCTATAGGCGATATAAGCGATGCTCAGTGAGTTATTATGGCGGTCAACTTACAGGAGTGGAAAAGAGAAGGGTTTTCTCAACATCACGCAGACACTTGAGCTGGTCTTTCTCGATTTGCTGATGGGCGCATCGGACAAGAGGATGGAATAGCTGGAATTTGTCCTTCATAAGCAGGGGGAACAGAATACGGCCCTGTATCTCAACGCGGGCAGTAGCAGACAGTTTGTGTCCAACGCTAGCTTGGCACACTTGGCCAGCTGTCACTATCAGGGAATTAGCCCATAGCGGACAAAGAATGACTTGTCACCAAGTACGTACCGTTGCCTTTAGTAGATGACATGGTTTCGATGCTGCCAATAGAACTGCCCAGGCCACTATCGGATGTATGGTGATTCACCCTTCGAATCTTCTTGCGGGACTCCTTGGGCTCCTGTGGCGTAGGTTCGGGTTGCTTGGTGGAATCCCCTGTGGAAGCACGGGATTTAACGTGTGTCCTCAAGATACCTCGGGGAACAGGGAGCTCGTCTCGGGGTTCCGATGAGTCGTGCTTTGAAAGAGAGTCAAGATCGAAGCGGTTAAGAATATGGGCCATACGCCGCTGGCCGGCGGCTATAGCTTCCAAAGCTTTAGGGCATGTAGGTGAGCGGCGTGGTAACAGTTTTAAATCTAATATTGGATCACGATCGGACCGAGGTCGGTTGGAAGAGTGGAAAGTTTCTCCTTTAACCAAGCGCAAATTTGACGGTAGTGAATGGGGTGACGAGTCACTCGAGAGCGAGGGAGGGGGGCGATTAAGTACTCGACGTCGAGGATGACGCCGGTCTGATTCGTCGACAGGCTGAGCGGAAGACATGGTTGAAGAGACGCTCACAACAATAGCTGTCGATATTTAGGGTCTAAGCGGTCCATTGATAAGTAGCCATTCTATAGAATACCACCCGTAGCACAGTACGAAAAGGGCGCAATAAAAGACGATATAGAATAACAAGAAAAGGGTAGTTGGAGTTGAGGAGCGGTTCTTACTATTCTTGGTACTGTTATGACGCCAAAGTGAGGTAGTGGGTATAGAGCGATAACTGGTCATTCGAATCGAGAATTACAAAAGGGGGATAGGCGCCCCGTGGAGCGGAAGCTGTCTGACAGGGCCCTTAGCGGTTGGTGTATAGTAATGACTAAAGAGAGAGGGTCAATTTTTGAGAAAAGGCACCAGGAGGTCGGAGGGATTGAAGCCTTGTAGATATGGGACTTTGAAGGAGACGATGGAGATAGACATTCGATGATATGTCTGGAAGATGAAAGACAACGATGGAGGCTGAGTCGTCTTGGATGTCTGCCTGATAGACGAGGGGATCTAAGCCACAATTGGAAAAGTTCTGGTGGGTCTTTCTTACTATCATTGGATACTCGTGGCCTTACCACCCCACTGGCCAGGGATCTTCGGCCGTAAGCCCATCGTTCAGCGGCTACTCCCAATACACCAGCGTACCCGTAACGACGCAATCACCAATGACTTAAGCCTGGGTTTTCTCTGCCGTCTCAATTATCCATTCTCATTCTTTAATTGAGAATGGATCGGAAACCGTTATCTCTCTTTCTCCGCGTCCTTAAAGTCCCACTTTTATTTTATTTATTTATTTTTTTTATGTATGCCAATAAGGGGGGGGGGTTGTTAAGTTTTTAATCCTGTACCAGTAAAACATCCCACTTGGCCCCCAGATTATGTTCTTCCCTCATGGAAGAGCCGTTCCGAAAATAGCCACCAATACGGCTAGACTCCTGAACTTGAACCCATTTCCTTTTCTGGTCCCCGCGGAACCCGACCTCGGAATTCTCTCTGAACTATTAAATAGGTGCAAAAAGGAAAAAAAAAAAAAGAACAGGAAAAAGAAGAAAATTTCTGAGTTTGGCTGTGAGTCTCTCTCTTACTTATTTTTCTTTTTACATACACTTAGGGTATTCTCCACGTAGTGTTACAGCATGGTAACCTCAGGATTGCGAACGCTTTGAGTCAAAAGATTTAGAGTTCCACCGGCGCATCACTGCCATCATCATCGTCGTCCTCGTCATATGATGTTGCTACAGAACTCCTGCCAACCGGAACTTGAAGTAATCAATTGTATTGGCTCGATTTGGCAAGGGCCGTTTCTGAATGTGGCATGTCGCTCGTAGGGTCAAAAAACCTGCATGTCCACGACATTCCTACTAGTCCTCATTCTCATCCACCTATGTTCTAGATACTCCTAACCTTATAGCTTTGCATCTTGGGCCAGTGAGCATTGGCCTCGTAGCCACAACCTCCACCTCAATCTTCGTACTGTACGTACATACCGATGGGAGTACATGAGCCTCATGACGATGAACCGCTACACTGCTTTTTCCTAGTCATTTCTCCGACCGCTGGAAATCAAACGGCAACCAATTAGGTGACTCAGGCAGAGTCCAAGTGTCGGTGACTGCTGACTTCCAGTCGGGTTAATATTTTTTTCTTTTTTTTCCTTTCGCCTCTCCTTCTATTTTGCGGGATTTACTCCAACCTGGTAGTAGGAAGTACTGTCAGGGCCCCACCTCCATTAGCCTTGTACATACTCCGTTCACTCCCAAGGCCAAACACTGAGGGCGATAAGAGCCCTTATCCACCAATAAATTGGTGATCTGTCCTTTTCCAGGGTGAAGTTCTACGAGGATGTAAGTACGTACCTATTCTCCGGAATAACCTCCCGGGCCGTACGGAGGATGATGCACTTACAGCCTCTCTCACACCCACTCACTCACTCACACCGTGGACATCTACGGACTATTCCGCTATTAGTTAGATCTTACTTTTCATCATTCTATACTGTTTCATTGTTGCCTGAGGTATATTATTCTGACCGTTTACGGTCCGTACCATAGGTATGGATGAGGGCAGAAATATGGGTGCCTTGATACCCCCGTGTCTTGCGTAAGTCGGTGATCACGACTGGTCTCGGCGAATCCCACCTTAGGTAGCAAGATTCTCAGAGAAGCCAATTTACTGAGATGCTTAGTTCTCTGGTAGCATCTAGCCTAACAAGCACGTCCATAACAATTCTCAAGTCATTGCGGGGTGAAGGTATGACGCAGCTGCCATTCATCTAGGTAAATTAGGCCCTGGATAGAACTTCGGAATTTGATAGCCTAAAATGCATTGCAAGATTCTCAAGTGAACTACTTCTGACCTGACAACAAACGACTGCTTCCAAGGCATGGGTCTGACTTTGTCATTTTGTATTCATTTGTCGATGCTTCACTTAAGGCACCCTAAGCTTCGTGTGCAGAAAGAAAGCTGCATTTAACGGTCCCCATTGGGAATCCGCGTGTGTTGATACGAAGCTCTGCGACGAAGCTTTCAGAGGGAACGCCTTAGCGACCCTGGGACCACTACGTACGGTCTCAGTTGAACACATGGTGAGGTCTCATTCATACGCCGTTCGGTCCTTACATGGTGCATTCGTTTTGTTCAAGAGCAGCGTGTTCGGGCAGGTGTGTTCTACGACACATTAGCCGTGCCACTCACTTCCATCCGGGGTCTGGTTCCTCTAACACTGTCTTCATGTCTAACCCTGCTTTCATGACGCATACACGGTCAGTGGGCATCTGGAACGATGACTGGGCACCTATCGCGGGGAATCTAGGCCTGTTCAACCACACATGAAAGATACGCTCGTCGTATAGATTCCGAGTTGTCTTCAACTGCTGACACAGTGGTCTACATTTTAGATATGGTGCGACTACGCTTGTAAGTCGTCGAATCAACCTATGAATATCTCTTTGTAATTTGGAACTGTCGATTGAAAGCTTTCCATCCCACCTCTCTTCTGTGGTGTCCCAGGGCTCACAATAGAAACGAGCCCTAGATCCCTATCTATCAGGAATGATGAGAATGCTCCAGTCGGACTCTGAGTCAGTCATTTCCCATGGTTCAGCGCTGACTCATAGCCATACTCAATCGATCTTGGAATACCACTCTCGGATTTCTTGAGTTCCAATGCGTCCTCTGTTCAGACTCAATAGTTCGAACGATATATCCATTGACGATCCTCTAAATTCATTGTCAAAATGATGAGAAGCGCTTCTGGCTATCCTAAATCCGTTTATTGATAAGCTAAAACATCTTTAACCTTGGGCGCCATGTCGCTGAGATACCACTCAGGAGGGAGAAGTTCATGCATGGACACTCCGCATGTTTTCTAGATATGAAGGCACGGCTATACATAGTTGAGCAATATTAAATTTAGTTTCATGGGTAATTTGTCTCCAGGTTGAAGCTTGATGGTCTATAGATCGCTACAGAATCACATGGGTTGTTTATATATTAACAAATCGGGGGCCCATTTCTTTTACGCGATGTTGTGAGTAACATTTTTTGTGCCCTACATAGAAAGACGGCTATACAGTATGAGCTGTGCTACTCGACGGACTGATTGCAGTGCCTTTTAGCCTACGGCGTATCCTCAAATTCCTCGAGAGGGAACATATGAGCAGACCTTACCTACTCTGTACCTGGTGTACTCGTAGTGCAGTCCAGTCCAATGGATAGTACTACCCAATAGAGACTAGTAATCAAATCTCGTGAAGCAACTTAGTGGCATTGGACCTCGGCTTCGGAAATGGGCAGAAAGTGCGGGCGGTGCCGAGAGCCCGGCAACCGGTTCCCCCGGACTTTCTCCAAGATCACTTGCCTGGAGTTGATCGGTGAATTACACCACTCCCTAGGACATTTGTTAATGCGATTCTTGCCCAGGATAATTGGCTGATGGATATGACTGGTTGATTCGACTTGTTTTCTCCCAGTCAATCTTCTCTTGCTTCAAACACGACATCTACCTGCCGGCCGACGGTAATTGACTGGACACTCTACACCCCCCCCCCCCCCCCAACATGGATCTCGAGCGCCGTGACTTGAATCCTGACCAGACGAGGCGACGGAGGCGAAACGTCGGTCGGAGATGCCTGCGCAATAGAGCTCCTGTCTCCGCGAGGTTTACCTTGGACCACCAGCTACGTGGAAATGTCGGTGTCCTGTCCGATGATCTGGCAAGCGACTTCTTTCAATTGTCCTCCACCGGTAAGCAAGGTTGAACCATCTAAGTAACTTGTCTGACTTTTCCCATCTGCGCTCGGTTGTAGACGAAGGGCAGGAGGGTAGCGAAGTCCGCCATGTCGCTATCTCACCATACGTTCCGGGTTATAGCTCCGTTGAGGATCTTGCTTGGACCGTCATTCCCGTTCGGCCACAGTCTAAAAGCCGCCCTCACGGATCTCCGCTTCCTCATTCGACCATTGCTTTCCCTGACTCTGCAGATTCATTGCAGCCATTCATGCAAGCCCTGAGCAAGCTCGATCCCACACGGCATTCACTCCAATCCCAGCGGTCTGTCGAGATAAGGGTTCTGGATGTTGTTCCTTTGCGCCTAGATACGATCTATGTCACAGTGGAGCGAAACCTGCTTCGGAACCATGATGATATTCAAAATAAGTTTGCTGGTGGGTTCACTAACAGCTTACATGGACCCAATGGACTTTGGGCGAAGGCGGGGAAGGGATTGGACACCAAAAGGTATTCTAAGAAGGCTGCGGCCGAGGCTGAAGAAAGGCTTACCGCAGCGGTACGCGAGGCCCTGGGAGCGCAGCAGGTGGTGCATACTGGCGATGTGCTACCGCTTCCCTTACCACCACACCCCATAACATATGCGCCACCACCCCCGGCGCAAATCTCGTTCTGCGAACCCGTTTCCCAAGGTCTGCTGATGCCGACGACCAAAATCGTCCTGGTTCAAGCGCGGCCGCATGGCCCTCGGACCCAGCGAAGTTTGAGGTCAGGCTCAGGCTTACTCAAGCAGGTAGCCGAAGATGAGGCTGATGATACCTCCAATGAGCAATTTTACTCGGCTGCCGAAGAGAAGGCCGCAGAGAGTAACACGGAGGTGGAAAGTACCTCTACCGCCGATGAATCGGAGACGGAAGGTTCTGGAGGGAACACGAGTGACACATCGGATGATTCTTTGGATGACATGATCTCCCTTTCTGCCCCTGAACTGCCTCAATCCGGCGTCATGTCCGCGATGACTGCGGCAACTCCACGTGCAGGAGGCCGACGGGCTGACGGCATTCATACTCCAGGTTCCGTAGCCTCAAACTTTACTTCGTCAACCATGCGTCCCGGACGAGTTGGCGGTGGCAAGGTCTTTAAGGCGGAGGGTCTACTGCGTGGCATACCCAATGAACTCTTACATCCTAGGCCGCGGGAAGAAGACGACTCTGAATCGTTCATATTTGTAGATATCAATACACTTGCGAAGATAGGCTGCTTTTCTGGGGATTGGGTGAGGATCGAGGCCACAGAAGAGCCGCAATCCAATATATTCGCCTCCATAAAACTGGGAAGCTTCAATGAACAGAATGAAGACGCTGGTGATTGGCGCGCGGTCAAAATCTATGGTTTGCCCGGCCTTCCATCCGCCAAACCCCGGTATTCAATCAATCAGTCTGGGGAGAGACGCTCAAGCATCTCCCAACGCCCTCCGCTGCGTTTGACACCATCGGTCTTTGTTCCTCCTCTACTCCTGAACAACTTGGAAAACCCGAAATATCTTCGCATATCACCGATGACTTTCATTGGAGGAAATGGGAGTTCAAAACCAGGCCTTCTGAACCAGATGAAGGCCAGCTCGGCAAGAAACCCACCTTTGGCAAAGGAAGTGACTTTGCTCAAAGTATCTACCCCACTCTCCATGGATCGCGCTCTTCAACCGGCCTTGTTTGCCGGGCTCAAACAATATTTTGAGTCCAAACGGCGCCTTCTCAAAAGTGGAGATCTCGTGGGAATCAGCGTTGATGAAGGTCTTGGTAGAGCTGTATTCTCAGGACCTGCTGCGAGCGACGGGGTAGCTCCGGATGATGATCTTACGACCCGGTTAGGCCAGGTGGTGGATTCTGATCGTGCCGGATCGAGAAAGGTTGGTGTCGCTTGGTTTCGCGTTGGACAAGTGCTTCCTAGCTTGTCGGATGAGCCAGATGAAGCGAGAGAAGACCAGTGGGGAGGTGTTGCTATCATTGATTCGGCGACTACTAGAATGGTACAGGCTGGGAGCGATGTGAGCAGAGTCCCGGGCACTCTGAACAATGGCTGGGAGTACTGGCTTGGGGTGAAGGCCGTGCCGAAGACTGCTGGCGACGTCCAAACCCCTCATGGCCTGGTAACTGAATCGCCGCAGTCGTATGTACCGCCTCTCCAAGAGCGCCTCCGAGACTTGATGTCGGTAGCTACAAGTCCTCGCGCCATCCAGCTCGGCATGAAACCTGTCGTCATACTGCTGAGATCCCAGCAAAGACACATAGGAAAGGCTACGCTGGCAGCACGAGCATGCGCAGATATTGGTCTTCATACCTTCTCGATCGACTCGTACGATATATTAACCGAAGGCGGAGCGAACGGTGGTGACGTGAAAACTGAAGCATACCTGAAGGCTAGAGCGGATCGCGCATTCCATTGTGGAGCCAACTGCACAGCCCTTCTGATAAAGCATATTGACGTCTTAACGGCGGACAGGATCGTTTCTGCAATGAATGAGATCGTGGCCGATGCAAGGGTCATAGTGGCCACGACAACAGATGTCGAACAAATCCCGGAGGGCATTCGCAGCCTGTTTACCCATGAATTTGAGATGATGGCACCGGAGGAAAAAGAGCGTGAAGGCATCCTTCATAATGCTATTTCTGAACGAGGCATCAAGATCTCCCCTGATGTAGATCTAGGCTCGGTGGCGCTTAAAACTGCTGCTCTAGTTGCGGGAGATCTGGTTGACGTTGTTGAACGTGCTTCTTCCGTGAGGGCTGCACGTCTGGAGAAATTAGCCGAAACCGCAAGCGAAAACTCGGAGTCAAAAGTTAGCACCAGGGACGTTCTTGTTTCCGGGGGTGATGCAGCCCGAGGCGTTACCAAGGCCGACTTTGACGCAGCTGTTGATGCCGCAAGGAAGAATTTTGCTGATTCAATCGGCGCGCCAAAGATCCCGAACGTTAGCTGGGATGATGTGGGTGGTTTGACAAATGTCAAGGATGCTCTCATTGAAACCATCCAACTGCCCCTAGAGCGACCTGAGCTATTCGCCAAAGGCATGAAGAAACGCAGCGGTATCTTATTCTACGGACCGCCAGGTACGGGAAAGACTTTACTCGCCAAGGCGATTGCCACAGAGTTCTCTTTGAACTTCTTCTCCGTCAAGGGGCCTGAGTTACTTAATATGTACATTGGTGAATCCGAAGCGAACGTTAGGCGCGTCTTTCAACGCGCTCGGGATGCTCGCCCGTGTGTTGTGTTCTTTGATGAACTGGACTCAGTCGCTCCGAAGCGTGGAAACCAAGGAGATAGCGGTGGTGTAATGGACCGTATCGTCAGTCAGCTGCTTGCCGAACTAGATGGTATGAATGGTGGCGAGGAAAACAGCGGCGGTGTTTTCGTAATTGGCGCTACAAACCGCCCGGATTTGTTAGACACGGCACTCCTACGTCCCGGTCGTTTCGACAAGATGCTCTACCTTGGAGTGTCTGACACACACGAGAAACAAGCCACGATCCTAGAAGCGCTTACAAGGAAGTTTGCTCTTGCACCTGAGGTATCACTGCGCAGGGTTGCGGAGCAGCTGCCTCTTACGTACACGGGTGCTGACTTGTATGCCCTGTGTTCCGATGCTATGCTCAAGGCTATCACTCGGAAGGCAACAGCGGTGGATGAGAAGATCAAACAGCTGCCAGGAGAACCTGTCACCACTGCTTACTTCTTTGACCACCTTGCCACACCGGAAGATGTAACGGTTACGGTTGCAGAGGAGGACTTCATTCAGGCACAGAACGAACTCGTCCCCAGTGTTAGGTATGTATTATTGATATGTTTTGCTATAGTTTTCTCGAAACAGATGAATACTAACGGTATGCAGTGCCAAAGAGTTGGAGCATTTCGAACGTATCCGACAGACATTCGAGTCTGTTGATAAGAAACAAGATTCAAGCAACAATTCTGCGGCGCAGCCACCTCGAACTATCGCAGATGCTCTTGAAGCACTCGAACTAGGAGACCAACTGAATGGTAGTATAGGTGGACCTGTCACGAATGGCGATTACCTTCCTGCAGGCAGCGGCAAAGGTAAAGGGAAAAATGGACAGCAAACCATGCGGAGCGTGAGTAATCACTCGACTAGCAGTAAAGGGAAAGGCAAGAGCCCCGCTGGCGCCGGAGCGAAATTGAAGAATAAGAGCCTCGCTGCTCCTAGCAACGATTCTGATTCTTCTCTTGATGGTCCCACTCCGGGCTCAAGGGCCGATAAGAGTATTTCCCACTACGATGATGTTGGTGAGGAAGATGGCGCTACCAATGGCGATGAGGATTACATCATTCGGACCGACCATCTTGTTCATGCCGACGGTGATAGCTCGAAGTGAACAGGCGTTGATGCTCAGGCGCATTTGGCCTTATCGGAAATCTGACCGGGGTTGGTACTAGTTGTGTATAGGTATGAATCAAGGCCTTGGGAATGTGTATATAATGTTACATTTGAGCAGCATGAAGAAGACGACTGGCTACTACTATGATGCCCAGAAAGATTCTTTGTATATCCCGTGACAATCGTGGCCTGAGGCACGGTCGGGGAACTACTATGTATTCAATTATCAGACGCACATATTGATGAACTCCACACAGCCTTATCAAAGGTTGAATTAAATGACTCAACTCTTTCGATAACGTCACTATCTCTCATTTTGTTGAAGATAATCTATCTTTCCATTATATTTCGATATTACAATAGACAAGCTCCCACACCAGACCAAGAATAGCCAACGGAAGGCTGCGGTTCCTCTGGACCGAAGCTTGGGTTCCATATCTTAATACCTTAATCACTGCGGATCCACCAATTGACTTGTTCTCACTGGCCTTCGGCGCCTGGTGCTCGGCGATGATGGCGAATCATAGCGCTGCGCGATAAAATATACCTCTGATCTGCTCCATCCATGGACTTCCATACGCTTTTCTTATCGGAGCTACTCCGGAGTATGTCGCTATCAAGAGTTAAGATTGACCCCATTGCACATTAGGTAACCGCGGTCCTGTCGCCACTATCCCCCGCAATCCGCGGTGGACCCGTTTTTCCCAGAACGCTTGATGGCCGAGTTTGGGGGGAATGTTGGGTTATATCCCCGAGAATGATTGACCCCGGTGGAGGAAACAGGGAAAAGGGATCAGTGTGCCTCATGGTGGAGGGTTGTGTCTGTGGTGTGCTGTTCTATTCTCTTTTCCACCTTCTTCTCCTCCCCTTCCTTTCCAATACCTAGTCCAATTGAGTCGACCTCCTTTGATAGTATTTTCTCCCAATCTGGCTCTTTTTTGGTTAGGTCTTTGATCAATTGTCTTCTTGTTTTTTTTTTTTTTTTTTTTTTATTTTTTTTTTTTTTTTTTTTTTTAATAACGTGCACAACTATCCTTGCAATGGCTGATACGTCTGCCATGAAAGACATACGGGGGGACGATGATGCTCAGTTGGCGGCCATGGGCCATAAGGCCGAGTTGAAGCGAAATTTCTCACTTTTGTATGTTCCAGTATCTCTAAGCATCTTGCTCGAATCGAGACTGACTCTCGCCTACCTAACTCAGGTCTATGTTAGGACTGGCTTTTGCTATTCTAAATGTATGTGACACAACGCAAAGACTCCTTCACCATTGGACGCCTCATGAGCAATGCTGCAGGGGCACGTTGGGGAAAGGCATACCAAGCCACGAGACCTTGGAAAGTAATTAACTTTAATTCTGGTTACAGTCTTGGACCGCTCTATCGGCGAGCTTATCTCTTAGCCTACCGTCTGGAGGCTGTGTAAGCGTGGTCTGGGGTAAGATGATCCTCCTTTATGCTCTCTTGCTTCTTTTCTATATCTTAGTTACTTCAAAATGCTATATGTAGCTCCCCACTGACTTAGTTTTCTACAGGCTTGATCACGGCAGGTGTATGTAACCTTTGTATAGCAACTTCGCTTGCGGAGTTCTTGTCCGCTTATCCCACGTGAGTACAACTCGGGCATACATCTTGTCCCTTGTCTTGTCTGACTGTGAATGTAGGGCTGGTGGACAATACCATTGGGTTGCAGGTAAGCCTCTCCTAAGCATCTTCGTGGAAGTTCTTGAGTCGTGACTAACAACCTGGCCTAACAGTTAGTAAGTATTCAACGTCACTATACTCAACCCCATGCAATATGCTGAACATCATAAGTTTCTTGGGAACGATGGATGCCCATACTTTCATGGATCACCGGCTGGGCCAATGTTTCTGGCTGGGTAGGTTGACACGACCTATGTCGGGAATAATCCAGGCTAATCGTTCTAGCTTGCATTGACCGCTACCGGTGGGCTGCTGGGCAGCGAGTTGATTCTGGGCATAATCTCATTAATGCATCCGGTAACAACCCCATACTTCATTAGGTCGACCTCTCCCGCTGACTATTCTCGTCAGACCTTTGAAGCACAGCGTTGGCATCAATTTTTGATTTATACCGGCTACAATATTGCTGCATTCATCATCAACGCCATCATGAACAATGGTCTTCCGTACTTCACTAAGGGTGCCTGTAAGTTAGACCTGTGTCCCTATGTCTTTTTTGAAGCGGATAAAAGTGCTGAATCTACTCAAGTTATTTGGTCCTTATCCGGATTTGCCATCGTCTCGATAACGCTTCTTGCATGCTCGTCACCCAACTACAACTCGGGCGAGTAAGGCTCACATTCATTATTCCGGTTCCGTATTTAGTGTACTGACCAAATTAGGTTTGTGTTTGGAAAATTTATCAATGAAACAGGATGTATGCTGATTTGCTCCCCCCCCCCTCACCCCTACCCCTCTCTCTGTTTGGTCTTTGGGTGGGGACTAATTGACTGTAGGGCCGGATGGCGTTGCTTGGCTACTTGGAGTACGTTGTGCGCAGTGGATTTGCTGACGAATTGCATTTCTAACTCATATGTAGCTTCTCCAAGGTGGACTTGGTCTTACGGGCTTTGTAAGTTATCGTCATTCGCTCAGTTCTATATCCAGTCACTAATCAATGTATAGGATGGGGTTGCCCATATGATCGAAGGTATGCAATATATATAACGCGCGGAAAGCTGCGTTACTAATTTGACTCTGTTACAGAAATCCCCAATCCATCTGTCGTGGGCCCTAAGATTATGATAGGGTGCGTGTGTATCGGTACGGTGACGGGCTCTATCTTTTTGATTGTACTCCTCTTTGTTGCCGGTGACATCTACGAAGTCATCGACTCTGCTGCAGGTTGTCTTCTGCAGATCTTCAAGGATGCAACGGGAAACAATGCCGGCTCAATCTGTCTTCTAATGTATGTTGTTCCTCTTCTGGCTATCAGCGCCAAGTACATAACTAACTAATAACGCATAGGTTCCCCCTTGTTTGCATTCTTTTCGCAGCCACTAGTATTATGACCACCAGTAGCCGTATGATCTACGCTTTTGCAAGGTGAATATGATTGTCTCTGAGTTATACCTCTTGTGAAGCAAAACTGATGACTAGGGGCAGAGATGGCGGCCTTCCTGCTTCCCCCTTCTTTTCTAGGGTTCATCCGAAGCTCAATGTTCCCCTGAATGCCTTGTACCTGACGTTTGCTACTATCACTGTCTTCGGCCTTATTTTCCTTGGGTCTTCGAGGTTAGTTTTCCTATTATAAACGCACTATAGCACTACATTTTTACTAACCCGGGCAGTGCGTTCAACGCTATTATCTCATCATCAGTAGTGATGCTTGACATCGCATACGGTATTCCGATTGCAGTGAACTGCCTACGTGGTCGCACTATGCTGCCTGAACGCTCATTTGTTCTCCCCAATACTTTAGGCTGGATCGCCAACATAGTACGCCCGGCCAGAATAATCAAGGCAGGGACATTAGCTAACACTACTTATAGATTTCTCTTGCCTACATCAGCCTCACGACTGTGCTATTCCTCTTCCCTCCAGTGCTACCTGCGACCGGTAGCAGTATGAGTGAGTGTCACCGATTGTATCCGAGTTAATTGCCGAAGGGACTGCTGACCGAATATGTTTTATTAGACTACTGTGTCGCTGCTTTTGGTATTATTTTTGTCATCTCGACATTTCAATGGATTGTTGATGGCCGCAAGAACTTCACTGGCCCACGGGCTGATGTGGATATCCTTGCAGGCGTAATTGAAGAAGTGCCCACCCACACTGGGACCGCTGAAAACCATGGGAAAAGCGATGGGAAATGAAATTACAATGACTAGTAAGCCTGGATATACTAGTGCTTAGCTTATTATGACCCTACACGACAGAACATAGAACTTCAAGAAATGTATACTTCTGTATAAATATGTTTTACATGAACGGGTGACGTCACACAAGGTCACCTAAGGCACTCAGGCCACCCAGGTCTCATCCAATTCGCCCCAACAACTTTCTTTCCCCACACTTTGCTGGGATCGCCAGAACGACAGCATCCAACGCGGTTCATTTTGGTATAATATATTGTAATACCGCTTGAACAATCTAAAAAGGACACAGGGTGCCGAACACTGTTAGAAGTTGAACTTAACTTGAGGAGCTCCACACAGGAGCCATACTACTCACTCAACCGTTATAGCCATGTTATCTATCTCGTTGCCTTCCTTAAAGAACTTCTTGCCATGGCGCGATCGAACATTTATTGATATCCCGCCAGTCAGGATTCATGAGATCGATACAGCACAAGAGAAGCCGGCTCGGGCTTTGAAACATTTGCTGAAGCTGAACCATGCTAACTACTCCGTACTGTACAATGAGCGGAAGTTCCATAACCATGCGCCTCATGTAAGCCATACTCTATCATATCTTTCATACTGAAAGCAGAGTTGACTCTATGTAGATACTGAGCTCTTCTTTCCTGCAAGGAGCAGATGCGGATGACCTAAATCGTATCTACGAGGCCGAGTCTAAGCTTTTGGACCCCTGGGTTGATTCTCCAGGTGAAATTAGTACTTATGACTGGAGAGACTACTTGGGCCATCGAGAGTATGTATCCTTACTGCGTCCCTGGGCTTACGTATGAGATAGCCTTTAATAGACAGACGTTTTTAACGCCGTTCTAGATACCAAAGAGCGTTTGTGGACTTTTTCGAGGACGAGCTTGTCCGTCACGGATATGACTGGAAGCAAGTCCTCGCAGATTATCTATTTTCTGGGAAGGAGCCGTTGTTCAATTCCCTCGTTGATGATCGTAAGATGATCCCAGTTGAGTTAATGGCAGTTCAATAAAGCTGACATGGCTTAGTTGGTCACCCTTTAATCCACCTCGCCTATGCATTCGAGGTGTCTAGCCGTGAAGTCGCCATGGAAGCCCTTGCCCTTGCAGCTACATGCTATGGGAAAATGCATAAGTATATAGACGATCCTTCTTACTCACAGGCAGAATCTCTATACTCTTCCACCTCCCTACTTGACGTTCTAAACAAGGTACGGTCCGACAAACAGTTCAACGGCCTCTTCGGGACCCCAGGCGACAACAACATGGACACGATTCTACGTCACCATGAAGCCGCCCTCCTCAATCACTGGAATGCGTGGAAGATTGAAGATCCTGTGCAACAATTCCGCGAAAGCCAGGAGCTCGCCGTGGCGCTTTTAACCGCCACTCAAACTCAAACATCGGACAAGTATGACTTTTTCCTCGTCCACACGTTGACAACCAGCCATGCTGTCCGTATTCTCCTACCGCTTATCCCAACACGCTTTCAATATGCACTTGTCAGACAGTGGTGGCTTCTGACTCTGGTCGTATACATTGCGCAACTAAGACCGGAAGTAAAACTCGAACAGATTAAGGACTACGACTTGAAAGGAAGAGACTGGAGATGGACGGCGCAAAAGGCCGTCAAGGGCGAACATTCGACAGATGCCCATTACGTCAAGGCAATCCGTGCGTGTAAGGAAGCTGCTGCGACATGGGGAGACCCGGAACAGTACTATTTAAAAGCGGCTGTCAAGTTCGGTGAGGAGTTCAATGGTTGGGGAGGATTCGTTTGATCAATGGCAGATTTGCTCTTGTCATCTTCGCTCAAATCGACTTTAATGGCATAGTGACAGACGACATAATGTACGATAAGCATGGTTTTTGGATATTGGAAACGTCCGATTATGTTTCCTTTCTGATCAATTTGTGACAAATAACATCTGGAAAAGCATTGAGTTGGACTTAGAACCATCAGTGACCCCATATTGAGAATCAGATATGAATCTCTATTCTACTCACTAGATAATATTGATCACAAGCTCCATTTAAATCCCTACATTCCATGGCATTGCCTTTTTTGTCAAGTACTCAATAGATCTTACAACTCTGCCTGAGGCATTAAGATCATGGACAATAACACGTGATGCACGTTTAGAGCTTGTTTAATAAAGTAATTTTGGAGCAATTTGACCATAGTATCTCAACATCCGTGACCACAGTCGCTTTCTACAACTTATGTCCATAAATTGACTTTAATAAAAGACCATACTAATAAAGGCAGCTAACAGTTCAATCAGACCATAACTTCGCATACATTTTCATATAATGTCTGCAGTGCAGCAACAAAACGAGCCTACTGCGCTCTATCTACACGCCGAACTTCTCCCTAACATCCGCCACATTACTCTCTACGTGTCACTGCCAGAGGCGATACGATCGCAAAATGTTCGACCGGAGATCTGTCTATCCGATTCGCGTCGTGCCATTACAATATCTCTCCCATTGCCGTACGACCATGTCACAGATACGATTAAGTTGCCAGCCCGAGTTAATGAAGCATCTCGGCTGGCCTTGAGCGTAGCTGGACATCGAGCTACGGATCCTCGGAACCGTGGGCATGGCCAGCTGGAATATTCGTTTAGAATGCAGATTGATGATGAAGATGATTCGTTGCTCTCTCGAGAAGAGCATATGGATAGCTTTGTACCGTGGACCGCGACCGACATGACTTCCTGTTCTAAGCTTCGTTGCCGCCATTGTAGGAATATTGTCCTCGATTCGTATGTGTCGTGTGGTTCTGGTGCTGGAGAAAAGGGTATGCAGGGGTGGATGTGGAAGGATTTGCCTAGTGGAAATTGGGCTGAGATGATGGATTTCTGGCACTGCCACAAGCCTGATCCTCATGAGGGCCATGATCATCATGCAAATGGTGCTACAGCTGAAGACCAGAATGCTACAGTTAAGGGATACGGTGCTGCGAATCAGGTGGTCGCAACTGCAGGGACTGTTCTTGTGGACGTCGCAACATTTCTGCTCACAGATTCCGACTGTAGAGGCTTGAAACAGGTAAGCAGGATATTTCTTCCGGTTGATTTTCATCTGGGATTGTTTTGTTGTTGTACCTTTTGCACACCATCCCTAGGTCTTTATACTTCAACCCTACCTCAATGCATGACCTGGGTAAAAAAAGAAGGAGGCCATTTCATAACCATGCTTTGGTCTTCGATACAATTGCCCTACAACTAGTGCGTCTTGGTTTTCATTTCGGTCAGACATCTGTTATAGAGGTTAAATGGCATCACGGCCCGGTGCAGTTATCTTCTCCGTGATGGATTTCGCACTTCGCCGTGGTTGCCGTTTGGTCTTCAACGTGTTTGGCTCGGGATCAAGATTTCGCCTCGCTGCATTTCTCCGTTGATTCAGTCTGCTCACCCAAAGTCATGGGATCAACGTGATTATAACGAGGTACATACCAACAAGAAATCTGGGAATAGGTTGGATGACTTTACCCTGAATCATCATATGATGATTAAGAAACAGATAGTAAACTATAGTACTTCACAAATATTAAAATGGCTGATCTTCATATGCGCTTCTTAATCATGCTACACCGTTTCCCTAGATTTGCAGCTTGCATAGCATCAGATTGCTGATAAATATACTCTATTAGGTTGAGACAAACAGTACAACAGCCTCTTCAACAGAAGCACAGATGGAGTTGCTTTGCGAGAATTGCAATAGCCTAGTGGGTGTTGAAGACACAGTTGCTAAAGGATGGCGACTATTCAAAACAAGCTTATCTGCAAGCAAGCAGTTGTCGGAAGGTGATTGCAAGAGCCTAGGATGGGAAAGCCATCCTTTAGAGGCAGTTGTAGCAGCACAATTGTTAGAGTTGATTGAAAGAGAAAGTGCTCGACGGTTTGCTCTCCACTGTGGACAAGGGGATGGGCTACTGGTAAGTTGATCTGTTGTTTTTCAGTCTCGTTTTATTTTTTATATATGTTTGTGACTCCTTGGCATATAGATCTGGGTCTTCAATCCGGACATGCGATATTCGAATTCTAGCTCGGACCATAGTATAACTGCGCAGCGGGCCATGAAAATCCTTTTCCAGGATGTTATCGATGTGGATGGGATGCTTCATCCGGATCGTGGCAAGGCGTCATCTTTGTCCCTGGAGGAACTTCGACTGCCACCTAGTGTCTTGTCTGCTATCTCGGAAACGTTGACGAGTAGGAACAGGATGCTACCAAAGTCAGCAAGGGAGTTTCGAGAATGGAAGGTTGGCATCATGCATCGACATGACCGGACAAAGAAAGTTTGAGAAGATAACCTCTAATGTATCTCCATAGAAAAAGGATCATTGCGCAAGTTTGCAGTCAACAACCCATGGGCTCATGCTCGACTCTCGTACCAAATCATATTTGACCTTGACCTTCTGCCAGTACTCGCTCTTCAAATGACGACTGACAGCCGAGAACCACAACTTCCGATAGCAACCAGCCATAGCGGTAAGGAAGATATCACCTGGGAACGCTTGGAGGATGTGTCAGCAGAACATACGGAAGTAGAAGATCCTGTTCACTCCCACACTTCAAGCGCCACCAAGTCTGGGAAGACCGTCAAACAACTTGTTGGCACCACGGGTCTCGAGTTGGCGAAGCAATCTTGATAAATCCTCCCAGTTCTTCTGACGAAAATCCACGAGAGACCTCGGGCAGCATACCATCCCCGTCTAAATGTACATCGCCTTGGCTGTCTAAGGCCATCATCCTCGGCAACTCTTTGGAGTGAACAGCTGCAACAAACTTCAAAGGTGAAGAGAAGAGGTTCAGTATCAATCATACGCTAAACCCTGAAAATTTAAACGGTTTACAAACCGAGACCGGCATTCCTTGAAAAAGTTGACAAACTATTCTGCGTTCTCTAAGAGCTCATACTTGTGGACTGTGAGACTTGCTGCTTCTAATTTTACTAGAAAGTGTCTCTGCTGTGAAGGCAACGCATATCAAAGTGCCAATAATTGATTCTTGCTCGTCAGCATAGATCGTCTCTATATAAAATATCATATATCTCAATACCATACTCGTATTTCCAATGCGGTAACCTAAAACATAGCAAAAGCACAGGCATCTACCCTTCGAATGGCGTTTCGTACGGTCTTTCCGCCTGTGGCGTGATTCTTGCGAGATGGCGCCTCTGACCATCCTCCCAGTCGAAAATGGCACTGTGTGCAGCAACTCGGTTCTAGAAAGCAATTAATACCCCTTACCTACAAACGGTCATATGTATACTTACATCCCAAACAACCACAGTATTCGGTCGCCACCTTACTCGAGTCTGAATATCTTGAGACAAGGCAATATGATCGTATAAGAATTTGAGGAGGAAGTCCGACTCTTCTTTCTTGTATCCAACGATGTATCGTGTAACTAATTGTTGTTAAAAAACCCAGTGACGGCTACACTGTTTCAAAAGAGGACTCACATTGTGGGTTCACGAAAAGAGCTTTCTCCCCAGTGACGGGATGTGTCCTCACAACCGGATGCTCGGTGGTAATTGGGTCGCGTCGTGCAATACCACCCTTATTCAAACTGTTGTTGACCTGTTCGACACCGGAGTGAACAGCCTTCAGGCCATGCAATCGCTTGCGGAATTCGGGTGACAATCGCCTGTAAGCCTGGGCCATGTTACAGAACAGAGTGTCTCCGCCGCTTGTCGGGCCATCCAACAAGTACAGGAATGTAGTGCCAGGAGGCTGTTTCTCGAAGGTAACATCAGAGTGCCAAGTAAGCGAGTTGGTGTGGGTTTCCAGGAATTCAGCTCCGCTCCTATCGTCTGCTCCACGGTGAACGAGATGAATCTCGGGGAAGCCCTTAGGTGCTCCAGAGCTCTGATGAATGTGGTGTCGACCGAAATAACCACCAAACTCAAGGGCTTTCTCGATGGGGAGTTGAGCGAAGTCCTGGTCTCGGAAAGCTGGAAAACTCCGTCAGTGAGTGTGATAAAAAATCATGCGTCTTATATGCTATGACATACCGACAACTTTCCTTTGGGCGATGTACAAAGCCAGCTGGTCTTTACCCTTATCGGTCAACTGGCTCAGTTGGATACCGTGAACTTCGCTACCAATGGTTGGGGTAAGCTCCTCCACCTCGCCCTTGCCCTCAGGGAAGAGATCTGGGAAAGTTTGGTCGGCATCCTTTCCATGGTCATAGTGCTCAAAGGGTTGAAGTGGTGGATATCTATCGAGTGGTGAGCTGCTATGCCCAAGCGATTAAACATGGTGCAATATCAGGATCCTATACTTCTCTGTTTCGTTATCCCAGACGGGGAGATAGTTCGGGAACGATGCCGGCGGCTGTTTTGTGGTACCTTTGATCTCATTATCATGTTGATAAGTTTCACGGTATCCTACTCCATTCTCCTTATTGTAACCAGCATCGGTTCTAAGGGAGGTCTTTGGTGCTGAGTGGAGTGAGACGGTCTCTGTTATAGATGGGGCCATCTTTGTAGATTTGCGTGAAAGTTGATGCTCTTTTGATTTGTCTTCTGTTCCAACAAGCATTGATCTAACGCTAGGAGCTATCTCCTAGATATATCCATCACATCACATTTAACCGTCCGTGTCAGATCCGATTATCCGTCTGATGGCCGATGATTGTGCAATATTTGCGGGGTATGTTCAATATCACGCCCTGTTCAAGCGTACATCTTGCAAGGAGTTTCATACATCGCGCGGGGTTACTGGGGATGACTGCCAGAACCAGCCAAGTACAACACAATGCTAAGAAAACGGCCGGTGAATCACAAAGCGATCTGATTGCGTGATGAGACAGGATTTGCGGAGTGAAAGCCTATCCATTGTATGCTGACTCGGCGTCGCAGAGCTCTGTCCCGGTTGTTTGTCCCGTGCTAAGTTCTGGATTCGAACCGATCAAGGAGACATACTTTTGTCTCATTTTCGTTGGGCAAATAGAAAACTGAAATACTCGGGCTGACGACAAGTAGAATATGGTCGATGCTTTTACTATCTAAGGTGATACGCGGCCGTGGTTGTTGTTGCAACTGCGGGCCAAGTATGACGTGCTAGCACGACCCATTCGCGCAACCCTAAGCTACAATCTAACCATACTCCGCTGCTGAATTTAATCCACGAAGCACACTAAAGTGGGCCTCCTCCATTTACCTAGGTAGAGGGTCAATGAAGGAGTTACTCGGCATGGAATCTACTGCGGTTACAATGATTGCCTCCCGCAACCATTCGCTTTTCGCATGTGTGAGCCTCAGAAAGGAAAATCAACAAACACTTCACCCTCAGTTTGTGAAAGGGAATAAGAGTCAGAGACACAAATTCTTGAGATTGCACATATCATGCAGCTTGTCCTAGCATAGTGCACAAGCCTCCAATCAGGGTTCGCCCTAATGTCGCAATGGTGATGGCGAAATATGCCACCATAAGCCAGTACGATGATGAAATTGGCCCTCCTTTGCGTTGCAGAGAAGGCAGCAGACCAGCTTCCCTTTGCTACTAACATGGACTCTGCGGCAAAACATATGAAGGCCGGCAATTGCTGCTAGCCAACCAGCCCAGATCAAACGCTAGATGACACCCCTGCTTCTTTCCGTTGTCATGACTCGCCCTTCATAACGTCAATGTTGTACCATTTGCGTGATGGTGTCCACAACGTATCCCCTTATGGGTCTTAGATGATTGGTCCAATACAATCAAGAATTGCTTTGGCTTTCTTAACTTACCAAAGCTTTATTAGACAATAGCACTATTAGCTGCTTCGCAGCCATGCCGATGTTCGCCGCGATCTGCAGCATTTTATCACAGCTCCATCGGCAAGAGATATCGAACGGTCTGATAACTTCTTAGACACTGCGTTTACATGTCCTAATTGGCTCTGGATAACTGCCTACGATGCGTGCTCGTCGCGTAGTCTCAACTAGCTTCAGCCTTAAGCACAAAATTGCGATGGCGTGATAGAATCACCACTGCCTCGACTAGCGATAGCTACGAGGCAATATTTATTAATGGCAAATGATGCCCTTGTAGCTTAAACAGCTCATCTATTCCCATCATTGAGTCTGCCGGATAATCGCCGCGTCTAACCATACTGGCAAAATGGCTTCCGACGACTACAAAGAGGCGGCTGCCAATGTTGAGCCGGTAAAAGACGATTCGAAACAAGTCTCAGCAGGGTCCTCTTCCGAGACACTACCTGTCGCTGCGCCCAACCGGGTCAGAGATATAAGTGAGGGCGCTTTTGATACCACCGAAGACCCGAGATATTACAAGCCGATCGACGACTATGAAGGTATACATCGTTGGGACCCAGACTTTGAATGGGAAGAGCAGGAGGAGAAAAAGCTCATAAGAAAGGTATTACCGGGTCGGTCTCATGTTCGGATTAGCTCAGACTGATAACAACGACAGATCGATCTACGAGTCTGTACATTTGCATGTATTACCTTTTTCGCACTACAACTCGACCGAGGCAATATCGTTCAGGCGATGTCTGATAATATGCTGGGCGATCTGGGCATGAACACGAATGACTACAACACCGGCCAAACAATCTTCTACCTCGTTTTCTTGTTTGCGGAACTTCCATCCCAATTGATCTCAAAGAAAATCGGACCAGATCGATGGATTCCGATCCAGATGTTCTGCTGGAGTTTGATTGCCGCCTTCCAGGCTTTCCTTTCGGGAAAAAAGTCATACTATGTCTGCAGGGCGTTGTTGGCTCTTTTTGAGGGTGGATTGTGAGTTTAATTGTGCATCTGAGGTCTCATTTCATAGCCCATTAACACGTGGCAGCATCCCGGATACTATTCTTTTTCTCTCCTTTTGGTACAAGTCTAAGGAGTTACCTATCCGATTGAGTTATTTCTGGGTTTCCTATGAGGGGACATCGATTGTCAGTGCATTCTTAGCATATGGCTTCTTACACGTGCGGAGGCCTGACGGTACCGGTGGCTGGCGGTATTTGTTTGCCTTTGAGGGTCTGATAACAGGAGTCATTGCGATCATTGCAGCGTTCTGGATGCCGGCATCACCTACTCAAACCAAAGGCGGTTTTCGCGGCAAAGATGGCTGGTTCAACGAGCGTGAAGAGAAGATCATGGTCAACCGAGTGCTCCGCGATGATCCGAGCAAGGGAGGCATGCACAACCGACAGGCTGTGACGCTTAAGATGCTTTGGGAGGCCCTTTGCGACTATGACATGTGGCCCATCTACCTGCTAGGATTAACATGGATGATCCCCAATTCACCAGCAACAAACTACATCACCATACAGCTGAAGTCGTTGGGATTCGGTACATTTGAGACGAATCTCTTGACAATCCCAGCTTACGTGATTTTCATTATCAACCTACTTGTATGGACCTGGATCTCAGAGCGGTTTTACCAACGATTGATTCTAGGAGTCGGGTCGATGCTTTGGTGCTTGGTTCTCTTGATCGCGCTTGAGACCCTGCCAGATAATGCTAGCCCTTGGTCTCGGTGGATCATTAATATTCTACTGATCGGAGCACCATATGTGCATGCCATAATTGTCGCCATGACCTCTCGAAACGCCGGCACGGTTCGTACGAGAACAGTTGCCAGTGCGGTTTACAACATGATGGTCCAGACGTCAAGCATTATCTCCAACAATGTGAGTGAACTCTCCCACCTCCAGCCACTCGCACCAGTGGATATATGTTGATCTTTGCTCTTCTAGATATATCGTGAAAATGACAAACCGTACTATCGCACTGGAAACAAGGTCCTCATTGCGTTGACCGTTTGGAGCATTTTCGTGTTCATCGGAGCCAAGTACTACTACATGTGGCGCAACAAGTACGTTATCTACTAAACTCATTGAGATCAATCCGATACGGATACTGACACGCCTGACCTATATAGGAAGAATGCCGAAAAGTGGGATGTCATGTCTAGCGCCGAGAGAGAGGAGTATCTGGCTGCTAACGGGCACCTGGGCAACAAACGGTATGTGGCTTTCTGGCCTCTTTGGCGGTGCCTTCGCTAACTCTTTCCAGACTCGATTTTAGATTCATCCATTAAATATATGAGCAAAGCGAGCTAGATCCAGCTGGACATGGATCAGGGGTGCTAGTTATGATTAAAAAGTCTTTGTGATACCACTTCGTTTATAATTAGAGAATTAGACGGCCAACCGTCAATAGATTCAAATAGAAGAGTCCAAAAATGCATGCCGCTCACATTAGAACCTTAGTCGTATGATATATACACCTTGCACCAACCGTATCCGAACTCTTCTACTCCCCAATCACATACTCACACCCGTCTTCCCCAATCCACACCTCATGCAGCTTTCCAGCCGGTACATCGACCCGGGCCCCAACCCCAAATGTCTCCTTCTTAACCTCCCCATTATTGAATTGAACATTGTCCTCCGGATACGTAATTGTAAGGGTACCCTGTCGAATAAGATGTGTTGTTAAGCCCGCATGTCTATGGGGCGAGTAATATGCATTGCTATACAGCGCACAGAAGTAAGCCCAAGCCTACGCATACCGATACAAGTTCTTAAATAATCAGTAATTTGACTTACCTGCCATCAGACCAGGTAAAGATATGTCGGAAACCCCAGTCTCGGACGAGACGTTCACACTCGCTGCGGGTTCCGATAGGGTAAATTTGTGTTTCTGCCATGATTATTCCTATAGATTGCTGACAAGATGCATAAAGAGCGTCATTCCATTTAGGTGAGCGTTCATAAAAGGTGTTTTGGCTATGGTACGTTGAGTCTCTGGAATGGCGGGAAGACAAACGATGACGTCGTGGGATGCACATCCAGCGTTCTAGAAGATTGCCTGATTCTTTAGAAGGGGGTTGTCACGTGGGTGATGTCCTTTGGTTGTTTTTATTGGACGGATATTCTTTCTAATCGTTGGAAGGGGGGCCATGGACTTATAGTCATCCTCAAGCAAGGTTGGATTATCTAGGAGGGCTGTACATGTAGTCAGTAGGTTAATTCAGGTGGTTGGGTAAACACTCAGTAAAGTCACTGGTCTATGTGGTTATCAATTATTTCATGGTAGTATAAATCCTGCCTGCATGGCCGGGCAATGAACACTGCCAGATCAGGAAGGAGCTACGCGTGACTTGGGAGGTAGATCAAGTCTTCTAGGTTGTGAATTCTCCTCACGCTTTGATCGCCACCATCAGCTGGATATTTCATCAATTGAGCCAAATAATTGCTCTTCTATGATTGCATTAAGTTTTTGCGGATATCCCATACTATCGTACAATTCCTGTTTCCAAAATCTTTCCCAGCTATGTGGCCCATCCCAGATTTAAGGGCTCCTGTCTGAGGAGTAATTGGTGTTTGCCGCCGCTGTCGTCCCTGATCATTCCACGATTTGTTCCACCCCCAAGGAACAACGAAAAGAAAGGACGATTTGACGGTTTTCAAGGGTGTTTTGAAGTGGATGGCGTCTATTATCCTCCTTTTTCCCCTGGAGAAAGAGGTACCAAGGTCCCCCAGTATTGATTAATGTCTTCAAGTGATCTGCTAGGACATCAGTAAAGGTATTCTTCTATATTGCTGGTCGTTAAAGCTTACCGGATGTCGTCAACCAACAGGAGTACCGCAGACATGGCAATTTTTTCCGGGGATCACCCAGGTCTCCTTTCCACATTTCTCACACTCAGGGCAGCGTCTTCCTGGCATCTGGTGCATAGATCAGAAGATGTTCTTGAGGGAAAAATAACTTTGTCATGTGTACTCACTGGCATGTTGAATATGTTACTATCCTGTACTTCGGTTAAGTTCAAAAGAAGGAAGGTGTTCGGTTGGCTCCGAGATGTGAAAGGCCTCTCAAGTTCCCGGAGATTGGGTACGGTCAAAGTTTAAAGAGGAAAGACTAACAAAAGTTCAAGTTTTGGTGCACAGCTTGTTGGATGCTGAGAGCTTAATCTGATTTCTGGGACGCCAGTCTCCCACCCTTATATAGTTCAGCGGCACTCGATGGATCAAAGACCCTCGCTGAGATCCGAAATTTCAGAAGAGCCATCGGGAGATCTCCATATTAGGGTCGATCGATCGATTGATTGACGACATTAGTTACACTCAATGCATCAAGGCAACTTGCATATAGGGATCCCTGCAAAGCCAACATGTCATGTCAGACCCGAACTATTCGGATGTTCCCGTTCATGACAAGCATTGCATTTCAAAGACTGGGGTTATCACGCAGTGTGATCTGCTCACTACATGGAATATACGTGTCCAAGCGCAAAAGCGGGTCCGGATGATGAGAAGAGGGGGGAAGCGCAAAGAGAAAAGCAAAGGAATATCCCTGTGCGGAAAAGAGGAACGTCTTCGGCGTATATTTTGGAAACCGTTTATGCAGCTAACCATGGATACTCAATATTCGGTAAACCGCCCAACTGGGCCATCTGGATCCCTCTTGAACCCTGAAATGTGACTGGTTGCGAGTCATGTTGGAATGGCACGCGATCTATCCCACCGCCATCGCGCGCAATGGACCAAGCACTTGTGTTACCAACAGGTACATGCCACTCATCAACTTTGGAAAGCCAGCGCGAGTCTACCTCACATAGGCCGTACTCGGTCGAAATTAGTCGCTCGTTGTGATGTTGAATTGAGGGGCTTCTGGCCAGCTTGCACTAGGGTGCACCACACACATCACATATCTTATTTCTCTCCTGTTCGAACCCAGTCTACGCTAGAAAATCGCTTATTGGTTTGCCCCATACATGCATCCCTGTCCTCCGTTTAGACTGAGGTGGATAATGCTTGCGGAGAGAAGAATGTGCACCCAGGCCACTTCAGCCCTGGCTTGTGGTCTCTCTCATTGTACTAAAGCTCCCCCATCACAATCTAGCGGTTAGCGTCAAGCCCCACCGCTCCAATGTGTGTTTGCTAACACGCTGACCCCGTGGGACAGTCATGACGTTCGGGGGGAGTCTTTGTCTCTCTTTCTCTCTGTTCGCCTTTAACTTTTAATTTATTTTTTGGTTCGCTATTCCTCTCTCTCTCTCCTTCTTATCATTGCCATTTGCGGCATTGTGGAGATGTATGCGTATGATCTCTATCCTTTCTTCGTCCCCATTTTTAACATGGTGCTTCACAGGATATGCAGTCCCATCAAAATGGACCAATAACAAGATGGCGGCGAGTGGCACCCTTGACAAGTTTCTGCGCAGATCAGTGCCGGCGCTTCGGGTACGGGTGAGTTGATGGATGCTTCAACAATGGAATACACCTTCAAACCCCCTTTTCCCTTTTCCCTTCTTAGGTACAGTCACCTCAGCCACCTGCAGACTGCCGCCTGTCTGGGTTGAGCTGGGTTGCGAAACTGAACTCTATCAGTATCTCGGCCCCACCTCTGAGGTTGCTTGGTGTATTTCTCACATATTGGTTAATGATTAACCCGGAATTGGATACATAGAAAATGGTCCCTTCCCAGGGTTTTTCCCTGTAATGTTTTGGTCATAATCTGCGAGCTGTCCTGGCCTTGCCAGCACTTATTCTCCGATATCTTGCAGGTGGCTGCTTGCTTTCACAAAGAGTTACCAGTTGGTACTACTCTTGGCTCCTGCCATTTTTGCGGTGCCGTTTGTTAACGGTTGGCGACGACTAGGCAATTGCAATACCTGGAGGCATGCATCGGGTTAGTGTGGTCTCCAACGCCAAGGAAGCCACGCTTGAGAGGCAGCTTCTTCCTATCGATATTGATCCAAATTGACAGGTCGAGTTTGAGTAATTTCGGGTGATCATCTATCAAATCAGAATGGGTCCGGCTATTTCCTCTTTCCCTTTCTTGTTACCCCTCCCTTTTTTTTTTTTTTTTTGGTGTGTGTGTGTGTGTGTGTGTAGGTGTCAATTTCTTGCGTAATTTTTTTTTTGTTTATCTTCTCAAGTTTCTTCCTCCTTGCTTTCGACCCCTTATCTCCGTCCGTAACACGAGAACGGCTAAATCTGAGAACACAGCATATTAATTGTTACGTCATGTGGATTTGTTCTGAGGTGGAAACGGTATCCTGACACCGATACATGTCCAAAGGCCCAGGTTTCGTTCTTCAAGTGGGGATACCCCGTCCATTTCCATCCCAGTACTGCGTTCGAGCCTATGGAGATCCATCACGCATGACCTATCCGTAGATACATAACCTAAATTTAAATTGGCAGCTGTTTATCGTGATTTGGAATATACCCTGTCTCCAGTACTGCGGTTTACCTTGGAACCTTGAAGGTGGACGTGGCCGCACTTTCCAATTTAGACTATTCACCCTCGTTCTACTCCGTACAAACCGGTGTTAACCAAATCTGTAGTCGTATGTTAAATCAAACAACCGAGTCATGTTCGCGCCAAAAACTAGAATTTAAATGAGTCTATGAAGTGTAGTGCTGGATTGAAATCATTAACCCAAAATGACCAGTTTGGTGGCTGGCTGAGTAGCCAGGGAGGGACGATTGAACTTCTTGGGGGAAATGTGTATTATTTTGATGTGACCCAGCTGGAATGACAACTGAGATCCATGATAAACCGATAAAAAGATGCACAAACGTACGAAATCACCGAGTTAAGAAATCAGCTGCATATGCGTTGGCATTCTGTCCGGCTTATCTGTATTGTCGACTTTCAACCACCTTTTCTTTTTCCATCCAGGTTGCCCCTGGCCTTTTGCTTCTTCGGTGTCTCCTTTCAATTTTGTTTTATTTATTTTTTATATTTTTGCCACTCAGGTGGCTTCAGAACGTCGAACACAAACAAATTAGGTGATCCGTTTGATGATACGAACCAGCAGGACGCCATCGGTTTTTGCTCCTGAACAGTCGTACAGGTGGACCAGGCGGTAGCCTTCTTGGAGGCGGTCTAATTTAATACAAGCCCAGGCGGCCGTCGAGTCTCGTCCGAATTCATCGTCTTTAATTTTGAATCTGTGGGATTGTTAGTTTCATTCGTACCTTGGTTGAAGGCTTAGGATCGTCGCTTGAGGGATCGGAAGGCAACTGCCGCCGAGAAGAAACACATACCGGACAAAAGATAACTCTTCAACTAGCCCAGTTAAAGTTGGAAACTGGACCATTTGGCCTTCAAAGTCTGGACTGGCTCCCGAAGCACTCTTTATCGTTTGTTTGTAGTTCTCGGTCTCTGACTCACCCTCGTCTTCCGCGTGAGGCGAAGTAGTGTCCTCAGGCGTCTCGACATGCAAGTCGCAGACTACGTAGGGGTGAAAATGCTTCTCGTTGGTGTGTCCTGAAGGCAAGGGGATGTTCTGGCCTGCGAGAAACTCTATCGAAAGGTCTAGCTGGCGACGCACGATGGTAGAGGCTGCATCGGAGCTCAGATATCCTTGCGGTTTGAGTACCCAACCTTGCTCGTTGGCGAACATGGCGCTGTTAAGCATCATTCCTTTATCGAGGTTCTGCCAGTTCAACGCCACCACCTGCGCGCCTCGGCGCCAAAAGAAGCTGGGGTCGAGATTCGAGGAATTCACCCGCAGACCGTATGGGTAAATCCGCATGAAATGTTTGCGGTTGTGTTCAAACAGGGCTTCGGGATCTTTCGCATGCGCTGCTCGGGCCGCACTTTCTGATAGTGAAAACACGTGTCCGGGTACTTTGGCCTCTGTTACACATGCAGTTAAGACACGTTCTCCTTAGGTTCGGGTAAATTCAATTAGAGGAATTACCTGGTTGTTCAAAGTGACTGAAGTGGAACCCTTTAGTAAATATTGCCAGTCTGCTGAGAGCTTCTAAGATCTTTGACGGTTTCTTTGGCGGTGCATCCGATGGCTTGTTGTCAGTGCTACTCGAGTCGCCTTGATTGGCGTGCTGCTTGAGTGCCTCAAGCTCATCGCCATTGCCTTCTGGTGTCTCCTTATTCTTATCTTCGCTCGTCGCTGCCACGTATTTCACTTTAATCAGGATCTTTCGTTTTAGATCCTCCGGTGCAGGCAGTGGATCAGTCGCCTCCTTCTCAGGTGTGACTTCCACCAGCATACCTTTCCAGGACTCCTCCATGATCTCCACCATTGCCTGCTGTTGTTCCAGAGATGCATGCACTTCCAGGCTAACAATCACCGGTAGGTCACTTGTAACAAAAGCACTATCCCGGATAGCATAGCACACATCTCGAAATGTAGTGTCTTTTGTAAGCGTGTGACCATGAAGCACCTTGGGCTCTGGAACTGGCAGGACCTCAGTCGCAGGATCCACCGGGGCACTGCTGTCGAGAGGCACGTCCTCAGGAGACGACTTGCGGCTTAGGAGACCCCCCAGTTTTGTTGATACGGATCCCAAGCGTGAGTGTCGTTTAGCCATTCTCTTGAGTCTTTCCCTTTTTGACCCGTCCTTTACCTTCCTCTCGGAGCCTGAATCGCTACTACTACTACTGCTTGTGTCATCAGCAGATGGGCTTTCGGAGCTTCGCTCACCATCCCATACGTCGATCTCGACACATCTACATCCCTTTAGAAGGACCTAAAATGCTATTAGTTATTGTCACTTAGACATGAGTGTCTGGGTTAGAGTTTGACGCCGGTGTCTGATGCACAGGGCAGGGAAGTGCATGGTTACACTTTATTGAAGGAACCATCCAATACTCCGTGGACCAGAATGCGCCTCGATAGTAGGGGGTTTTCAGGTAAATCCACTATGGAATACCAGGGGAAATGCGTACATTTGTATAAGCACTCGCGTCTGAATCGCTGTACAATTGATTCCCAGTCAAGTAAGTGTTATGGCTCGAAGAGATGAAATAGTCACTAATGGGTGCTGAATAGTTCTGCTGCTTGACAGGCCCCATTGCCGAAGAGGCTGGACTAGCCATATACTCTCGAAGCGCTGATAAGGAAGCGAGGGGGTCAACAGCCCCATTGTTACTGTCGTCGCTAGGAGTCTCATGTTGGATGTCCCGGAGGAAATCGACCCCAGGCAAGGCTTTGAGTGAGCTGTAAATCACCTCCAGGTGAGACGCAACAAAGGGTGCAAAGTCCGATGAGCTCTTCGAGTCTAGGCACTTCGACGAGTCATTGAGCGTAATTTGATCAGTACGATCGGCGAGGTTGTCCATTTTCCCTCAATTAAGTCGATTGGTTAGGCAAGGACAGCAGCACATTAGACACGAGCCTTAGAGGCAGCGCAATTGCTGATAATGGAGTACAAATGACGTAGATGTCTTCTTTTCCCCTTTTCTTTTCTTTTGTTTCCTTGTCGCGGGTGTACGAGAGGATCGCCACGCCGTGTTACCGCCAAGTCGGGAGAACGATGGAAAGATATAATGCTATGCGGTGTACCCTTGGGAGTAGACAAAGTCGAAGGACTGAAATTTAAAACAAAAAAAGGAGGGTATGGGGAAAGGAGAGAGAGAAGGACGAAACATGTATATATCAAACGGGATGGACAGAAACGAGACAAAGACGGAAAGAACAAGTGTTGAGTTGGCGGATTTCTGACCATTGCTTTTCTGGTCCACTCCACTTGGGCTGTTTTGGGTTTTGTTCGCTGATCAGCCGATGCGCAATCCCCCCATGACGATCTGATCTGATATCCAATCTGGAACCAAGGCTATGCTGCCTCCCCTTCAGCCTTCTGGAAAGCATAGTAAGGCGGACTGTTGCCTAGAGACCGCCATTTCTCGTAGTGTGGGACAGCCACGACAACAACTCAAGTCAAGATGCGGATGAACGTGACATATCATATTATCATATGGAAGGGAGAGGGGGGAGTAAAGGGAGTCAACTGTTCTTTTGGTTGTGTGGGTTTAGATTTTAGATCGAAAGTCCTCGTGGTGTTGAACTAAATCACTTTCCTCTTTCGACAAAAAGTCAGATGAGTCACTTGATTTCCATTCTCATTTCCCCCCTCCAGATCGATCAACAACAACAGCCTTAGATGGCAGCCTAAGGTGTCGTGGGATCTAACCAACCCAAGTATCTATTGTTAAATAGTATTAGTGACGAGATACATGGACAAGATACTACACATGACCAACCATACCCAATTCAATAGAGAGATACGAGGATGACCACTTAATGCACCATTCGACTCCACTACAATCAGTTTATTCGCCAATGTTTGCTGGGTGCGCCAATAGGAGGCCGGACTTGTATACAACGAACTTGAAATATCCCAAGATGAGAGACAGGGTCCATCTTCACGATAAAGCTCCCAACAAGGTCGGCTCCAAAAAGTTAAAGTTATATAAGCACAATGCAAGACAGCCCCTCCCTCCACTAGAATAGAGATTTTCCCCTCCATCTTTACAGCAACTCTGCCTGCGCTGCATCTTGACCAGAACTAATCATGGCCACCGACACTCCCATTCACTTTTTTGATATTACTTCAACCCTTCCCGGTATGTCCGTCGTCCTTGACCGTATTCTCGATGGCAAGGAGCTATGTTCGTCGTCCGTAAAGGCTGACTACTGACTAACACGCTGTCCCCAGGGCCGGCAAAGGCATGGTCCGTTAATACCTTCAAGACCCGCATGGTCTTGAACTTTAAGGGCATTCCTTACACACAATCTTACATTTCCTATCCGGATATTGCTCCTTTACTTTCCCATTACGACGTTATCCCTCACGCCTCAGGGGCTCAATATACCCTCCCCGCCATTCTGCACAAGCCCTCCATCGATTCGAACGCCCACGGTGCGATGCAGGACTCCCTCGCCATCGCCACGCATATGGACCAGACCTTTCCCTCGCCACCTCTATTCCCCTCCGGCGATGCCAGTTATGCGCTCACGCTCGCGATGATCAAGCTCCTCGGTAACGTCACCGAGAAAGGCGAAGCCATTTTGATTCCTAAAGTCGCCGATCTGCTTGACCCCAGAGGCCAAGAGTACTTTGTCAGGACTCGGTCTGTGATGTTCGGAAAGCATCTGCCGGATGTATATCCCAAGGAAGAGAGCGAGGTACAGGAGATAATCAAGGCAGCGAGGGAAGAAATGGAGCCTGTGGCGCGAGTGTTAAGAGGCCGGCCTGGGAAAAAGGGGCCTTTCCTCGAGGGTGAGAATCCAGGATATGCGGATATTCTGATCGTCTCTTTCTTGGCTTGGGTCGAGAAGACCCATAACACGCTTTTCCAGGAGCTGGTGAGTATCGGGGAGGGCGAAGTGAAGGCACTCTTTGAAGCTTGTTTGCCATGGGTGGAAGGTCAAGGTGAGATTAAGGATTGGGATATCCCTAAATAGCCTGGATAGGGTTCAGCAGCAGTTAGATGGGAATTCCCGTTTCCTGAATTCAGGCATGCGCAAGTTGGTTAATCGCAGTGTTTAGTATATAACAATAGAGCAACCCCACAGATAGAACAGCAAACTTCATTCAGCGCCTTGCCTGGGAATTATAAGGATGAGTACAAATTTCCATAAAATACATCTGAAATATCCCGAGCGGGCCTTTCTACATGAAAATCAGTCAACACAATTGTACATGGAGAGTCCTGTTAAAACACCATAGAATGGGACAAACCGGCACCAAGCCAAGGCTCCCTTAAATCACAGGCCGCGGAGGAAGTTAGCCTCTCTAATGGCCTTCCTCCGCGCCTCTCTCGCGCTCTTCGTGATCTCGGAGCGTTTATCCAGACTCTCAGCGGCCTCGACCAGAAGATTATCAGTTGCTTGGCCGCCGCGGTTGTACGATGCAGGAGTGATATCAGTAGCGTGGTGGTGAACAGGAATCTTAGGAGGAAGGGTTGCAGCGCGAGCAGCCATCTTCTTCTCATAGCGCTTGCGTTGCTTCTTGTTCAGAGCTGGAAAAAGCACAGTTAGCATTGCCCAAGGGCTACTAATAGAGCAAAATAAACATACTGCTCGGATCCACTCCGCCCTCGGATTTCGATTGCTTCTTAGCATCATCTAACAACGACCACAGCCACTCTGGGTATTCAGAGTCTTCCAAGGCGACGATATCAGGCTTATTCTTGAAGTAGTTGAGGCCGTTTAGCTTCGTTCCAGCGGGACAGGAGCTGGGTGGACGTTCCACAGCAGGCTTTGTGGGCTTCTTAGAAGACACGTCAACATTTACTTCTTCCGGTGTGCTGAATGGTTGGGACACGCCAGGAGTCGCTGATGAAACTGCCGACGGGATCGTGATGTCCGCTGCTACAGGCTGGCGGGGAGTAGGGGGAGGCGGCGTAGCGGATACTGTAGGCTTGCCATCACTGTAGCTCCGGAGCTGGCTTCGGTGAATTGGAAGCTGGCGTGCACATGACGAGGCAGAGAAAGTAACCGTGTGTTGCGGTTGCAGCCGAGAAAGGAGGCTGGTTCGGCAGCGCTGGCAGATCATTATTGCGTTTTCTGGGAAGATATTCGAATTAAGAAGGACAGCACAGAATCAATTGGCCTTTCTACCTCCTTGTTGCGTCCAGAAACCCGCTGAAACAGCCCTGTGATGATAATAAAATGTAACTACCTGGCACGGAGCAAGCTACAGAAAACTGCGGGATGAATTTGATGCCAAGCCGGAGGTCACAGTCACATGACCATGCATACTGGGCAATGGTCTTTAGAAGCATCCCGGCAGTTACATTAGCTTATTCATAGTGTATATGAAAAAAGAGCTGTCGTTCATAAGAAGATCGATTCGGCATATGTAGTTAGTGTTCACATTTTAGATCATGGACATATAGGGAATTTGCAGAATCATTGGCTGTTGTCACGTGATATAAAACATCGGGATGTGTCCAACTAGACGTGAAAGATACAAGACGCATTCAGACATCAGTATTGTTAAACGAGGAACTACTAGTAGCTCGATCATATTCAGTGTATCTTCAGTCTTTCTACATACATCATTGTTGTTGTCGGTGGGGAGTGGAAAGCTAGGTCAAGCATAGCAGTACTACTGTTATTAGATTTGTTTTGCAGTACATTATGGATCCTTAACTAGCACCTAGTAAGTCACAACGAAGTCGCTTGGTGACCTATAGTAAGAATACCATTTGGCTATTTAAAAGTGCACATTAGTACACTATGCTTTTGTAGGCTCTTTGAAGTTCACCTGGTTTTTCAGGTCTTCTTTGCCATGCTTGTCTACGGTACATACATTTTACACAATCACTCCTTCAACGCACATAACATGGTATGTATCTAATATACCAGAGGATACTATTAGAATAACTTGAAACAACATACTACAGTACCTTCATTGCGAAATGTTGGGGATCTCATGGAATGACTACTAAATTGAACCAGTGAACATGTTCAGGTTGGCAAAATCGTCAAACCACTGACACCAATTTAGATATGCCCTGAGACGTCTGTTACCATCCAAGCGCCACCTATGATTGAAATGCCTTAAAAATGAAGAGAATAGCGGGTGATAGGAACCATACTTGCATCCTATTTTCTTACGGTATATAGGTTTCTAAAAACGTATGGTATATATAATACATGGTCCGATGATGATAGGCCCTCTGGGCAGGATAAGAATTCTCAAGCATTAAAGATATAATGATAATATAGCGAATAGGGCTCGAACACACTATCAGATCAGACCCAAAAAATTAGATAGCCATGCAAGACTAATACATGTTAGACTTTTCCTTATCTTCTAGATCCTCGCTAACTGTCTAGGAATCAACCAACTGCCGGCGATACGCATTGTCGGCTCGTCGGATTCTCTTCGCATCGGGCAGCAGTGACACATGGGGTCGAGTCCGGGCCGGTATAAACCCAGTGCGGTGTATTTCAATACGGCCCGTTAGGCTAGAGGAGAAGAAGAAGAAGAAGAGGAAGACGCAATTAGCGGTTGTGATGCCGATCTCTACCCTTATTCAGAGTTTCTTGCTTCGGGTAAGCCCCAAGAGTGAGACGATGCGGGCCTCATTTCGTGAACCCTGTCGATCTGCCCTGCCAACAAATTCGAAATTCTTTTGTACTGTGGTGATTGGTTTTCTCTGTTGCATGTGGAGGAATTAATCCTGGTTGGAATGTCAGTATTGCATTGTGATCTGCGGTGGAGGGGTTGGAAATAAATGATCTGAATGGCATGACTAAGCTGACCGGGGACACAAGTTCACGAAAACATTTAATTGTGCACTCTCCCTTCCCCCGAAGGTACAGAACGCAGGTAACGAGGCTCCTTCTTTGCTCATTTGGTTCCTGACATGCCTAGAAAGCATAGCACTCAGAATGATTATAGGTACTACTATGCCAATGCACTTGTGGTTCGATATAGGCTCTGATTAGAACTACCGCTTCGGAATCAGGCAATTGTGAAACATGAAAAGATTCTTTTGATTGGCAATTAACTATTATAAAAGACACAGGTGTTCTCTGCTCCTCATATCAGTCTTCAACATCTTCACAACATAATGTCAGAGAATATACTTATGCTACACTGATATTAGATACAGGCTGCATTGTGAATGCCTTATAAAGAAGTTCCCTTCTATCATGCAAAAGCCCAGAAGAACCAACGTTACCGGAATGTTCTCAAAGTGGAAAGAAAGAGGCATTATCAAGGGATGAAATGGGGGGAAAGAACAAGAAAGACGAAAAGTACACCGCTAAGCGCCACCCTATGACAGCAAGAGTGAGATTAGAAAGGAAAAAAGTAAAAGACAAAAAAAGAAAGAAAAAAAGAGGAAAGGAAAGGAAGAAAGAAAGCAATGAGGTGAAAGGAGATCAACGGCCTAAGAGGAAAGTCCGCTGACAGCTAGGAAATTGCACAGACTGGCACAGGCATCGGTCAGTGTCTTCTCTGTCTTCCACTGCAGCTCCTCCTGTGATCTGGTGGCCACAGCAACGCAGGAACCGACATCGCCCGCGCGGCGGTCAGCAGCCCTTCTTGGGATTTCCTTGGAAGACACACTCTCCATAGTATTCACCACCTCCATTACGGAATGACCTGTACCGGTTCCGAGGTTGAATGTGCGGAAGTTTTCCTTGAGCTTCCCTTCGTTGGCAGCACTGAGAGCTGCGATATGTCCCCGAGCCAGATCGGTGACGTGGATGAAGTCACGAACAGCTGTGCCATCTTCCGTGTCCCAGTCGGTTCCAAACATCTGCAGCTCCTTGTACTGTCCAGTCATGACCTTGACGACAACTGGAAGAAGGTTGGTAGGTATTTGCTTGGGATCTTCACCGAGAAGGCCAGACTCATCGCACCCAACTGGGTTGAAGTATCGTAGAGCCACGATTGTCCACTCTGGATCGGAGGCAGCGAGGTCTGATAAGATGGCTTCGCAGATCCATTTCGTGCGTCCATAGGGGTTGGTGATGCCTGTGCATCCAGGCTCCATGAGCTTCTTGGAGCCGTCACGGTCTTCGAAGATCTCATCCTTGTGAACACAAAGCTCTTCTTTGAGGGGAAGACCGGA
The DNA here is from genome assembly GCF_009193445.1 of Aspergillus pseudotamarii. Lineage (NCBI taxonomy): Eukaryota > Fungi > Ascomycota > Eurotiomycetes > Eurotiales > Aspergillaceae > Aspergillus > Aspergillus pseudotamarii. The sequence goes on along the minus strand of NW_022475096.1, from coordinate 923 downwards.
GGTTGCCAGAGTTCCGTATACGGTGGCGGACGATGAGAAGACGAAGGTTTTGATACCAAACTCACCCAACGTCGTGGCAAAGTCGATGAGACCGCTGACATTGTTTGCGTAGTACTTCAAAGGATTCCTGATACTTTCCTCAACCGCCTTGTGGGCAGCAAAGTGGATGACGCCGGAGATCTTGGTCTTTGGTGTACCCCATCTGGACTGGATTTGATATTGCTCAAGAAGTTTGCGAAGAGCAACACTGTCGCGGTAATCATGGGCATGCAGATGCATCTCGGGCATTTTAGTTCCTTGTTGCTCATGGTGCTTTGAAGCCAGGAGTTTGATGCGATCGAAGACGTTCTGGAAAGCATTGCTAAGGTTGTCGATGACGATTACGTTATAATTGGCCTTGAGTAGCTCCAATGTTGTGTGACTTCCAATGAAACCGAGCCCGCCGGTGACGAGGATGTATTGATCCAGGGGGAAGTTGCGCAGCAACTCTTCAAGATTTCCATCGAACAAGACGGATGACTGCGTCGCTGGTGTATCGACGCATTCTGGAGAATAAAGCTCCACGGGAGTACTTGCGTCAGACTGTCGGGGACTCTCCATTATTGGATGGTTTTATGAAACGACGAAGTGCAATGAAAGTTGAATGAAAGAAGAGAAGCAAACAGACAGTGTTCGAGCAAACACAAAGCAACTACCGGAGTAAACGAGAGGGGGATTGAGTGTTGCTCAGGGAGAAACAACGAGTGTGAGTTGACTTCCGAACCGAATAGGCAAGGAAAGAAAGGAAAGCACAAATTTTATACTTCCTTGAATGGAAGAAGAGACACTGCCACTGGTTCCGATGTAACCGCCGATTCCAGCTAAGGTCAGGCAAAGGATATGGTGACGGGGCTTTTTTCTTGTCTTTCTTGCTTTCTTTTTTT